>NC_089862.1:16665344-16965344 GCF_036373705.1 Amia ocellicauda | reverse complement strand
AGGGGTCTTAACAGATGGACTGACCTTGCAGCTTGAGCATTTTATTTTATTTGAGAGATTGGCCTGCATTACTTATTCAGATGTATATTTAAAGAGCTATATTGCCAATATGAGACCAAGCTGATGGAGCTACAGTATTACAGTAGGCCAAATAATTATTTGTACACAAGGGTGTAGAGAGTGCTAATACTTTTCTAGTTGTCAATAATATGGGATTCAAGGATCATAATATGTCTATATGACAAATTATAATTCTGGTTATTATATGTAAAATGTACTATTTCATCCATAGAAGCTGCAATATCCAGGTCTGAAGCTCAGGTGTAATCATGAATTTGTTCTCCACTTTTATTACGTCTTAGATTTATTTGATTAATTTCAAGAGTATTTCTGATCACAGGCCGATGTTTAATTTAGCCTGATATACATGTAATTTTCTGCTCATGGGTTTATTAGTGTTGTGTAAAAATATTTCTGCTTTTCTGCTTTTTTAGAATGATCTTGCCAACACCCCATTGTGGAAGTAAAATTGCATAGGCGGTGTATCAAACACAGTTGATTTTTATTTTTATTTCCAACATCCTGTCTAGTTGATCTATGGAATGGTATTCTTCAGTAATTAGAAAGCAAACAACAGCATCATCTACAAACCCTAACTTCTCATAGTATATACACCGATCAGCCATAACATTATGATCACTAACAGGTGAAGTGAATAACACTGATAATCTCGCTATCATGGCAACTGTCAGTGGGTGGGATATATTAGGCAGCAAGTGAACATTTTGTCCTCAAAGTTGATGTGTTAGAAGCAGGAAAAATGGGCAAGCGTAAGGATCTGAGCGACTTTGACAAGGGCCAAATTGTGATGGCTAGACGACTGGGTCAGAGCATCTCCAAAACTGCAGCTCTTGTGGGGTGTTACCAGTCTGCAGTGGTCAGTACCTATCAAAAGTGGTCCAAGGAAGGAAAAGCGGTGAACCGGCGACAGGGTCATGGGCGGCCAAGGCTCACTGATGCACGTGGGGAGCGAAGGCTGGCCCGTGTGGTCCGATCCAACAGACGAGCTACTGTAGCTCAAATTGCTGAAACAGTTAATGCTGGTTCTGATAGAAAGGTGTCTGAACACACAGTGCATTGCAGTTTGTTGCGTATGGGGCTGCGTAGCCGCAGACCAGTCAGGGTGCCCATGCTGACACCTGTCCACTGCCGAAAGCGCCTACAATGGGCATGTGAGCATCAGAACTGGACCACGGAGCAATGGAAGAAGGTGGCCTTGTCTGATGAATCACGAGTTCAAGGTGTTGACTTGGCCTCCAAATTCCCCAGATCTCAATCCAATCGAGCATCTGTGGGATGTGCTGGACAAACAAGTCCGATCCATGGAGGCCCCACCTCGCAACTTACAGGATTTAAAGGATCTGCTGCTAATGTCTTGGTGCCAGATACCACAGCACACCTTCAGAGGTCTAGTGGAGTCCATGCCTCGACGGGTCAGGGCTGTTTTGGCGGCAAAAGGGGGACCTACACAATATTAGGCAGGTCGTCATTATGTTATGGCTGATTGGTATATATATATATATATATATATATATATATATATATATATATATATATATATATATATATATAGTACTGTGCAAAATTTTTAGGCAGGTGTGAAATATGCTGTAATGTAAGAATGCTTTCAAAAATAGACATGTTAATAGATTATATTTATATGAACTAAATGCAAACCATACCATCAAGCAGGACTCCTTGTTCTTTATGCTAAAGATAGTTCTTAATGACTTTTGCTATATTTGGGGTAGTTGTCATGCTACAGAATACATTTGGGGCCAATCAGATGCCTCCCTGATGGTATTACATGATGGATAAGTATCTGTCTGTACTTCTCAGCATTGAGGAGACCATTAATTCTGACCAAATCCCCAACTCCATTTGCAGAAATGCAGCCCCAAGCTTGCAAGGAACCTCCACAATGCTTCACTGTTGCCTGCAGACACTCATTCCTGTACCGCTCTCCAGCCCTTCGGAGAACAAACTCATCAGTCCAGAGCACCTGCTGCCATTTTTCTGCACCCCAGGTCCTGTGTTTTTGTGCATAGTTGAGTCGCTTGGCCTTGTTGCCACGTCGGAGGTATGGCTTTCTGGCCGCAAGTCTTCCATGAAGGCCACTTCTGACCAGACTTCTCCGGACAGTAGATGTGTGTAACAGGGTCCCACTGTTTTCTGCCAGTTCTGAGCTGATGGCACTGCTGGACATCTTCCGATTGGGGAGGGAAGTAAGCATGATGTGTCTTTCATCTGCTGCAGTGAGTTTCCTTGGCCGACCACTGCGTCTACTGTCCTCAACGTTGCCCGTTTCTTTGTGCTTCTTCAAAAGAGCTTGGACAGCACATCTGGAAACCCCTGTCTGCCTTGAAATTTCTACCTGGGAGAGACCTTGCTGATGCAGTAGAACTACCTTGTGTCTTGTTGCTGTGCTCAGTCTTGCCATGGTGTAAACTGCAAAAAGTCTTCAGTCTTCAGCAACCTCACCTTGTTAGCTGAGTTTGGCTGTTCCTCACCCAGTTTTATTCCTCCTACACAGCTGTTTCTGTTTCAGTTAATGATTGTGTTTCAACCTACATATTGAATTTATGATCGTAAGCACCTGTTTGGTATAATTGTTTAATCATACACCTGACTATATGCCTACAAAATCCCTGACACTGTGTACAAGTGTAGCTAGAAGAACTGATGCCTTCCGTAAAACAGGAAGAGATCCACTCCCTGATGTAGAGAGGCAGGAGGAGAGCCTGGGAGAAGAATTGGAGAGTATTTATGAATTCAACTTGCTTTTGGTTAACGGGACTTTGTTTACTATTAAGAATTTGAATTACGGATCACAGACTGGATTGTTTGCTGCACTGTCTTGTTCATGTTTATTATTAGTAAGCTATATGTGTTTAACTGTGTTTAGTTTAGGCTTGAGTCGAGCTAGAGTTTTGTTAAATTTTTCTGTCTGTCTCTTTTGTTTTGATCATGACGCATGGCATAATAAATCATACTTACTTGCACCATAAACTGAGATTTCTGGCACTGGGTCAAACACACCACGGTGCCACAATATATACACATTGGTATGTGAAATCCAATTCATTTGGGTGCTAACTAATGATATTGTACAGGGGACCCTCGCAATCGACTCATTGTTCGCAGTGTCATCGCTAATGAATATAGGATTTGTTTATGTTAATCATCCATTTTTGGTCACCTGTCCTCAAAGAGTCGTCTTTGGCTTTTGACTTCGGTGCTACAAAGTCACTCTGTGGTCTAAGTATCAGCCCAGCATGGTGGCCAGCAGATAATATAAACTGAAGTGAATTCCATATGAAAATAATAAAAGAAAAACCAAAGCAGTCGAGAGCAAGCTGCTCCTCACTACTTCTACATCTTTGAACTCCTCCTACTTTGTCTCCTCATTCTTATTACTGTATCCAACAACAGAGACTGTGAAGGTACAAAATAAGTATTTTACACTAAATCTTAATATTGTAACTGTTGCTAGACTCACACTCATCCCACAACGTTGTGTCTTTTCAGCCTGTGATCAGTGATCCTGTGCGGTTATTGAACTTTTTTCTTTACACTCTCTCAAATTCATGCTCAATTTAAGAATAATATTTGATCTCTAATTTTACTAACAGTACAAATGTTATGATTTTACAAAATGTGATGATTTAATGCTTTGTAAAAAGTGTTAGTGTTTAGATATGGTACTATGTTAGGTTCGTTCACTGATGTCATACAAAATTATCGTTGTAATGAATTATAAGAGTGGTTTATGATGTTTGAAAGACATTTGGATGGGTACATTTATATTGGGGTGATGGAACGCATCTAGGGCTTTTCCCATTATTTCTTATAATTCCCATTAGTTCATCATTTCATCTTCAAGAACGCATACCCGATGATTTTTGAGGACCCCTTCTACTGTTCTCTCCTTGACACCAAATACATTACACTGACCCGTCCCTCGTAAATCTTGGAAAAGGGCAATATTTTGAATTCGTGGAAAGACAATTGATTTAGATAGGAGGGGATGTTTGCCAAAGGAGAAGCTGTTTCAATGTTCTGGTTTGGCATGTTCAAAAGATCATCACAGAATGCCAAGACATAGATCTGAGGAATGAGGAAAAATCTACAGGAAGACCAGCTGTAGGACAGATTGTTATACGATTTTGTAAGTGTTTCAAAAAATATAGTACATCAGTAGGGACTGTTCTTACAATCTCCAGAAAGGGAACCAGGTATGCTAATCTCAGAACAGAATTCTTGTCCTCCCACCACCAAGAGAAGCTCCCATACTCTCTAGAAGATGTAGTGGAATGGACTATCTTGTTGATGCTTTGCAGAACCATTTTGTTTGTACCATCAAGTTTTGTGAACCTCTCAAGATTTTGTGACTGAAGTGGAGTTTCACTGTCGGCAGTATTATTACATTCTAGTGCTTCCCTGGCCAGCCTTGACCCCAACAGGCCACATTCTGAACCTTGTTGTGATTAACTTGGATGTCAACTCCAACGACACCTGACTGCTCTTCAACAACTAGTTTATTTTATTCTAATTGCAATTGCAAAAGGATACCCCACACATTCATTTAGTCTCTCATTAAATCAATGAGGCATTACTGTGTGACCGTTATTGCTGATAACAGGTGACACACATGGAATAGAGTTCTAATAAATAACTAAGAAGGGTCCCTGTGAATCAACTTTTGTTGTGTCGTTAATCTCCCAAATGAGCTTTAGTTAATTACAAAGAATTATAGTTGTGTATGATACATTAATAAAGCTTCACCACCCTCACATAAACTGTGGTGCATTATTAAAACTACTGGTCAATGCACATGGCAGTGCACTTTAGGGAAAACACAAATCTTGCTCTGTAAATTGGCTGCTCCAGTGAACTATCTCAGAGATTGGCAGTAATTTATGGAGAAATAGTGGCACAGGTTAATTATATTGCCTTTCTGGCCTTTCACTTGTAACAAACTGGACTTGCTTAACTAATCACATGTGAAATGAGTTTGGTGTTCAAACATTAGTCTCATGTGGACATTTATGCACAATGCAATTCAATTTTAGTATCAGCCAAAGACTATACTACATTATGACGAAGTATTTTTTTACAAGCTTTTAATAAAAACTCTTCAACAGAGAGAGTACATTTTTATTAACATTAGCTCATCTTTAGTAGTCTAATTACTTCAGTGTTTATCGTCTTCATAAACCAAATTAAAACTTTGCTTCCACAAATTACAAATTGTGCACTGTCACCATTTATTTTTTAAATAGTAGAAATTTGCTTCTGAAATATAAATTAAACCATGGTTGAATACCAATCTAATTTGTGATTTACAGGTATGAAAGTTTCGATTTGGTCTCAGCCTATATCTAATACTTTGAAATTTGTATGTTGCTACAAGACTGCACTTTTAACTGCTAGGGTTTATTACATTTCAACCATACTAACTTGTGAGAGAGAAGGGAGCAAACATAAAATACACTTACGATTATGGAATTTAATTTTGAACATATTCTATTATAATTATTTGTTAAACTAATATTGTATTTCGGCAAATGGACTCATGAATAAATTAAATCAAATTCAGTATGTGCATTTATTTTATTTATGTAGTATATAAGTTCCATATAGCAAAACAAATATGGACTATATGTTTTCTAATTTAAAATAATGACCTCTTTATTTGTTTATTTTTTGAATACATTACTACATTTTTTTGAATAATCACAAGGTACTAGTCTTATTGCTATGTTATTATTTCTTCTCATATTCATGTTAAAAAATAGATAAAACATAAACACATTGGATCAGAACTTTCCACAAATTAATTCTGATATGGAAAGTTATATCATTAAAATATCATGCATGTTTACTTTAATTTAATACACCATTTTAAAAATAGCTTTGGAGATGAAGGCAAATTTTCATGTTGTGATGTTTGTTGGTGATGGACAGATACATATCATGTTCTGACACAGTGAATGAGACATCTGATACTAGCACAGGAAATTAAGATGATATTTCTTGAGGAAGCATGTTAGGACAGCTTGTCTAATGGTCATATTTAAGTTTTTAATACAACATTGTAAAATTCATAGGTAGGATAAGCAAGACTTAAGTCCGTCCCTGGGTATTTGTAATTTATAACAGATGCTATACAAAACTTACTTCAAAGTTGTTTTATTTATTTCTTGATGTATCCAAAATAGGAGCTATTCCAGCTGGAAGTGGATTTAAATACTGTCAGAACCTTTCTGCTGTAAAATTTTACAGAACACATTGCTGTTTGAAAATGTATTGCGTTTTTTTTTTTCTAGTTATGAAACTCATTGTGTAAGAGAGATAAATAACTATATTGTGCTGGTAAGAGGTAAAAAGGCTACTTTATGGAAAGGGAAATAATATGAATATCTGACTGAGATTCAAGTTATTGAATTTGATTTAGGGATGTTGATTTGGCATTTATTTTTGGCATAGATGGAAGACATATTTTCAATCTGTATTGTTTGCCGTCTTGCAAAATACTGTACTGCTACAATCCTTGGCATTTTTCCAGATGATGACATTACTTACACTAAGCATAAGGAAAACATGTTTAGGCTTAATTCTAGTAAACATCCTTGCACTCCATCTGCATTTAGAGCTTTTCTTTCCATTCTTATTTCAACATATCCCTGTTTTTAGGAAACTGCTTATACTTTACAATAATGTATTTGTATCATGTGTATATTGCTTAATTAATGATTCTATTTTACATAATTTAGTACTAAACCAATACAATAAAAAATGAGCACTCACAGCAGTAGAAACTCAGTAGTAATGTCATCTGGACAGTGTAATGTAGTATACCATGCTGGTGGCAGCATAATTAATTAAGATAGTAGCATTAGAGTTTTAAATTAGATTCACATTTGCTTTTTATCCTTTGTTACATAAAAAAACATACAAAATAATAGATGCTTGATGTGTCCCAGAACATTTAAGCAATTTTAAAAATCTATTGACTATTATAATCCTATAATTCTCCAGATGCTTGTTTTATTTTAATTGTTAGATGTTCCTGCACTGTTGGAAGGAGTTTTGGGAAAATATTTAACTGTATCTGAGCTTTATTAATAAACCATTTGAGAGCTGAGTTGTCTATTTTTTCCCAGTAAATGGAGAGAAGTGTTTTGAATACAGACATTTAAGCAATCAGTTTCAAAATTAAACATTATAACAAAGTCTCTTAATTTATATTGTACGATGGTGATGTGTCAATTTTGGAATCAAAACGAGTTTGATTCAATTCGATTTTACATGTGTTTCAGATTACATCAATGCAAAACGACAGGACGATGTGAATTGGTGCACTTCGTCTGTGTCCTCTGGAAAAGCTTATGTGTGTGTCTAACCATGAAGAAGTATATACAAATGTAACGTACATTATTTACACAGATTTGCACTTTCAAATAAATAGTTAAATGTTGAACCATGCACTCTTGAAGAAAGAAACTATCATTGAAGTAGGAAGCTTGCGAGACAAGAAGCAGGAAATACCATCTATCTGCTGAGATTTTAACATATCTAATGTGCAATGTCCTTGACAGACAACTTTTCAGATGACAGATTAAAAATGACGTATCAGATTCAGAGTACAACGGCCTTTAGAATGGTTCATGCACAACATTAGTGTCTCTTCTAGGTAACACCCCCCTGACCTAAGTGTCACTCCTCCAAGTGGAAGAGGAAAAAACGACAAAACTATGACACTTTCAAAAAGACGGCTTATTTCTCAAAGCATTAACTGTTGCATTTGACAAGAATTTCCAAACATTTTAAGCAGGTGTATTTGAGGAATTTATAAACAAGGGAGGGTTTTTTGTATTTGTGTCTACACGTTTCATTCTTGCCTTGTGTGATTAGACGACTTATTTTTAATATGTACAATACTGTTGGCATAAATATATTTTGAAAGCAGTTTACGCCACAATGTAGACCTGCATTGGTTTTGACGTCTTTATTTGTCTTGCTCTTTGCCATTTTTGTTTAATGTTATAAAAACTGACTTTCAGCAAGTTATTTATTTATCCTTTGATTGCAAGTATTTGCAATGCATGTGCTCAGGAAACATCTACAAAACAATTGTGAACTAGCCCAAAAAAAGTTTTTTCATTGCGTCACCCAGCACATATCGTAATTCAGAAGTCTGCATGCTGGTTTGACCTAATATGGACCAGGTCCTATACTATACTGAGGATTTTGTAATTTAGCAGCTAGGTAAAGAGGGCATTACTGTGTGAACACAGGGGCCTATTGGCCACTTTGAAATGAAGCTTATTCAAGTGTTTCTGAGATGAAAGGTAATTTCTCAACACCCTCTGAGCAACAGTTTCTTCATTTCAGATAACAGAGGTTGCAACGCAGTGTTCCTATTGTGTGCTTTGTCTTTTGCAGGCATATATATATATACACTCACCTAAAGGATTATTAGGAACACCTGTTCAATTTCTCATTAATGCAATTATCTAACCAACCAATCACATGGCAGTTGCTTCAATGCATTTAGGGGTGTGGTCCTGGTCAAGACAATCTCCTGAACTCCAAACTGAATGTCTGAATGGGAAAGAAAGGTGATTTAAGCAATTTTGAGCGTGGCATGGTTGTTGGTGCCAGACGGGCCGGTCTGAGTATTTCACAATCTGCTCAGTTACTGGGATTTTCACGCACAACCATTTCTAGGGTTTACAAAGAATGGTGTGAAAAGGGAAAAACATCCAGTATGCGGCAGTCCTGTGGGCGAAAATGCCTTGTTGATGCTAGAGGTCAGAGGAGAATGGGCCGACTGATTCAAGCTGATAGAAGAGCAACTTTGACTGAAATAACCACTCGTTACAACCGAGGTATGCAGCAAAGCATTTGTGAAGCCACAGCACGTACAACCTTGAGGCGGATGGGCTACAACAGCAGAAGACCCCACCGGGTACCACTCATCTCCACTACAAATAGGAAAAAGAGGCTACAATTTGCACAAGCTCACCAAAATTGGACAGTTGAAGACTGGAAAAATGTTGCCTGGTCTGATGAGTCTCGATTTCTGTTGAGACATTCAGATGGTAGAGTCAGAATTTGGCGTAAACAGAATGAGAACATGGATCCATCATGCCTTGTTACCACTGTGCAGGCTGGTGGTGGTGGTGTAATGGTGTGGGGGATGTTTTCTTGGCACACTTTAGGCCCCTTAGTGCCAATTGGGCATCGTTTAAATGCCACGGCCTACCTGAGCATTGTTTCTGACCATGTCCATCCCTTTATGACCACCATGTACCCATCCTCTGATGGCTACTTCCAGCAGGATAATGCACCATGTCACAAAGGTCGAATCATTTCAAATTGGTTTCTTGAACATGACAATGAGTTCACTGTACTAAACTGGCCCCCACAGTCACCAGATCTCAACCCAATAGAGCATCTTTGGGATGTGGTGGAACGGGAGCTTCGTGCCCTGGATGTGCATCCCACAAATCTCCATCAACTGCAAGATGCTATCCTATCAATATGGGCCAACATTTCTAAAGAATGCTTTCAGCACCTTGTTGAATCAATGCAACGTAGAATTAAGGCAGTTCTGAAGGTGAAAGGGGGTCAAACACAGTGTTAGTATGGTGTTCCTAATAATCCTTTAGGTGAGTGTATATATATATATATATATATTGATATGCCTGCAAACTTTTTTTTTTTTTTTTTTTTTTACATTTTACAATTTACAATTTTCATTCTTTTAAATTTGGGGTTTACAAAACATAACCAAATGCAGGAAAGTAAACTGGTAGCTAATGAATACTTATTTGGGATATGTATTATTTTAATATTCTACAGTACTGTGGCATGTAGATAATTTTCTTCCCCTCCCCCTAAAAACTAAAGAAACAAGGATAAGTTCAAGACTAGCACTTTAGATAAGAAATAACCCCATCCTTACACTTACAACCGGAGTCACTGAGGGGAAGCCCTGCCTTTTTCATTGTCTCTGACAGGAAATAGAGAAGGAGAGAAAAAGGCTCAGACAGCCCTACTCTGGCCCTAGCCCTATACATGAATATTCATGGATGGGAAAGTACCTTAAAATTGAATTTATTTCAGAGAAACATAGGAATGGAGAGAAAAGAATCTGACAACAATGACAGCCAGTGCACAACTGGACAGGAGAACTAAATTTGCATGGCTTATTTATACCTGCTCCGACCCCAGAAAGATAAATGCAGCAGGAATGCATTTCTACAGCTCTACATCATATAATACTGAGGTCCAGAAAGTGTAGAAGGAATCTGATCAGTGACACAATTGGCAGTGGCTTTGGATTTAGTATTACTGTGGGGGACTGGTTAATAGTGTTCACTAGTTCGTTGAACCCCCCAGTATAAATTATTTGAGCATCCCGTCTTGTGGGACTTCCATTTCACTTCATCCACTCACTTGACACAAGCACACAATACAGCTCCCCCATAGAACTGTTTTCATCCTCTCTGATTGGTTAGGATTGGTTTAAAATGGTCTGGATGAAGTGCAGCCTGGTAGTGAACACAGCGATCACGTGATAAGTGCGCATTACCTAAGCTTAATACAAAATGCAAAAATCTCTGTCTCTCAGTCTTGCAGATGTGTTACTTTGTAGAACACTTTTAATCTGCTTCCAAATTGCAATGCTAAAAGTCTCTAAAGTCTAATTATGCTTGTCCATCTTCACCTATCTTTATTTGGCATCTTTACACATACAAAGACAATACAATCCTGTAAATTCAATATACATTGAGGGAAAAAAGTATTTGATCCCCTGCTGATTTTGTACGTTTGCCCACTGACAAAGAAATGATCAGTCTATAATTTTAATGGTAGGTGTATTTTAACAGTGAGAGACAGAATAACAGCAAAAAAATCCAGAAAAATGCATTTCAAAAAAGTTATAAATTGATTTGCATGTTAATGAGGGAAATAAGTATTTGATCCCCTATCAATCAGCAAGATTTCTGGCTCCCAGGTGTCTTTTATACAGGTAGCGAGCTGAGATTAGGAGCTCTCTCTTAAAGGGAGTGCTCCTAATCTCAGCTCGTTACCTGTATAAAAGACACCTGTCCACAGAAGCAATCAATCAATCAGATTCCAAAATCTCCACCATGGCCAAGACCAAAGAGCTGTCCAAGGATGTCAGGGACAAGACTGTAGACCTACACAAGGCTGGATTGGGCTACAAGACCATCGCCAAGCAGCTTGGTGAGAAGGTGACAACAGTTGGTGCGATTATTCGCAAATGGAAGAAACACAAAATAACTGTCAGTCTCCCTTGGTCTGGGGCTCCATGCAAGATCTCACCTCATGGAGTTTCAATGATCATAAGAACGGTGAGGAATCAGCCCAGAACTACACGGGAGGATCTTGTTAATGATCTCAAGGCAGCTGGGACCATAGTCACCAAGAAAACAATTGGTAACACACTACGCCGTGAAGGACTGAAATCCTGCAGTGCCCGCAAGGTCCCCCTGCTCAAGAAAGCACATGTACAGGCCCGTCTGAAGTTTGCCAATGAACATCTGAATGATTCAGAGGAGAACTGGGTGAAAGTGTTGTGGTCAGATGAGACCAAAATCAAGCTCATTGGCATCAACTCAACTCGCTGTGTTTGGAGGAGGAGGAATGACCCCAAGAACACCATCCCCACCGTCAAACATGGAGGTGGAAACATTATGCTTTGGGGGTGTTTTTCTGCTAAGGGGACAGGACAACTGCACCGCATCAAAGGGACGATGGACGGGGCCATGTACCGTCAAATCTTGGGTGAGAACCTCCTTCCCTCAGCCAGGGCATTGAAAATGGGTCGTGGATGGGTATTCCAGCATGACAATGACCCAAAACACACAGCCAAGGCAACAAAGGACTGGCTCAAGAAGAAGCACATTAAGGTCCTGAAGTGGCCTAGCCAGTCTCCAGACCTTAATCCCATAGAAAATCTGTGGAGGGAGCTGAAGGTTGGAGTTGCCAAATGTCAGCCTTGAAACCTTAATGACTTGGAGAGGATCTGCAAAGAGGAGTGGGACAAAATCCCTCCTGAGATGTGTGCAAACCTGGTGGCCAACTACAAGAAACGTCTGACCTCTGTGATTGCCAACAAGGGTTTTGCCACCAAGTACTAAGTCGAAGGGGTCAAATACTTATTTCCCTCATTAACATGCAAATCAATTTATAACTTTTTTGAAATGCATTTTTCTGGATTTTGTTGTTGTTATTCTGTCTCTCACTGTTAAAATACACCTACCATTAAAATTATAGACTGATCATTTCTTTGTCAGTGGGCAAATGTACAAAATCAGCAGGGGATCAAATACTTTTTCCCTCACTGTAGCTAGTATTAGCCCTGACCAAATCAAACCTTTGACATGAAAGAAGTCACATGATGCAGAATCATAATTTAGTAGTGTTTGTCATATGCAGTTGGCAGGGTTAATTGTGCAGTGAAATGCTGAGATTACTATTTACCTCTAATTAAGTATGTGATAAATTAATTAATGTTCTGAATCTACTATTAAACAAAGAACTAGGCCAACATATCATTTTGATTGATCTAGGGCTATCACTATTTTGAAATTAGATATAGTTTAATAATGTATGTAATATTAGAGACATTTATCTTTGAAAGTATAGCTCACCAGTTATTCTTGTTTATCTGGTATTATGCCTCAGGGACCTTTGCTTTTTTGGGCAACGGGTTAAGTGAGTCATTTTTTTTTTAACAAATTATGTTAATCCGGCTATCTTGATATCACCATAAGGATCATAATACAAGTGGATTACCTGCGAGGCAAAAACAAGAACAAACATGATATGTGAACCACTGCTATCCCTAGTATGGTTTCCAACTATCATAGGAATTAAAATAAGGAATGGTGTTTTCATAGCACTTTCTCTCTGTGGTATAATAACATCAAATTGTGCAGCAAACTGCACCTTTGAAGCAAGAGCTGACCTTCATTTCTCTGTTGAGGGCACACTCATAAATCCATTTCTCTGGCTTTATGGTTGACTGAATAACAAATCACTAGGTCAGCTGTAGCATTCTTTTGAACAAACAATTTTGAGCACAGGTGTTGTGTATTTTTGTTTCACAGCTGGGGACCGTAAAATAAAATATTGTAAAAAAATAAATAAAAAATGTTTGCTTTATAAAATAAAATGAACAAAATTGCCAATGGCTATAAACACTGTTTCAGGCTTTATATGTATGCGGACTCTGTTGAGCTTATGTATTACATAATCAATTTAAATACAAAACATATTCTCTATCTCTTCTATCGATATATGAGTTTCAGTCATGCAATTTTAATTGACTGTATTATACACACACACATATACATATATATTATTGATACATTTTGATACATTTAATCTCAAATTTTCTTTGCTATACACAGTGCCTTCTTCCATCTCCCCAGTAAATAAATATTTTTGCATACCACCAAATGTCAGAACCTGTCAGGACAGTTCATCTTTAAAAATGTCTTATCTTGTTTTGTGGACTATTTAATTTTATTTACTCTTGCAAAATGAAATGGCTAAACCATTTTAGATCTTGATACTGCACATATTCACATAGGCAGAGTGACAGAAGATAGATTACTTTGCTGTGATTTAGTTTATTTATTCCAGTGACCTAGAAAAAAGCATTGTATCAATAAAGGCTGGATTGCTGTATACACAGAAAAATGTTATTTATTAGTTCACCTGAGACAAAGTAATCTAATTTTCTTTAAGGTGCATGACAAAATGGCACCACAACTCAATCCATGCTGCAGAAGGACCAAATCTAAATATGCCATGCAGGACATCAATCAATAATTTATAGCTCAACACAGATTCATTAGATGATTTAATTCATTCATTAAAAAAAGTTTTAACTCTTTTATGTAATATATTATGTAGTCATATATTGTGTTTTTAGTTACATGTGCTAAGCAAATTTCCAGTATTGCTATGTTATAGTTTTATTACCAAAAAAAAAGTGGTACATGATATTTTATTGAACAACCCCAAGAAGAAGACTCAAAATGTAAGGACAAACAATAATCTGAAAGAATATTATGAGAATAAAGTTGTAATTCATTGCGATATTTTTTTACTCCTTTTATCTTTTGACTGGCTTCTATTTTAAAGCTGTTTCAATGAAATCCAGCTTGACAGGTGACAATTAATGATTGCTTGCTCTGTGACGACACATAATCAATATATCAGGTAGATTTAGTTTAAATCTTTAAAACTTTAAATAATCTAAAATAATCTACTGGGCATAATTTAATGAAACAGACCTGACACCAAATATATAGAGAGTGACATTCTGGATTATAATGCAATTAATGTATTATACACCACAATAAAGGGTCACACATCCACTAGCAAGATAAAGCATACGTCCATGAAGCAGATTTTGGAGAAGCCAAGACTTCTGTTTACCCTCAGTCAACTCTGTCTTTAAAATCTCCTTAAATAGCTGACCAAAAGACCACTAAGGATCTTGCAAAATATTGTATAGAAAGACACATTATTTCATTATACATCCACAGTACCTTAATCAGGATAAAGGCTGAGTGAGATGGATACCATAGGCAGGCCTTCGTTTCCATTTATTTCTGTCACAAACCTATGGCCATATCATTTATATTCATTTTATCGCATACAAAGCTATCAGATAAGGCACTAAGGTATTTGTTTTCTGTTGCAGAAGAATGAGCCCGAAACAATTATTATAAAGTTGAAAGAGAACATGAATAGTGCTCTTTGGCATATACTGAGTTTGTAATTTGCATTTTATTCGACTAGGTGGAATTCATGGAAGGTCGAGGTTAGTCAGCTGTGTCTTGCTTTCTTCACCTCAAGAGTATACATTTCAATGCAGATCAGCTTCAGGGAAGTAAAGCCCTCATTAGACCAAAATGTAAAGAGTCTATTAGCTCAGTCCCAGCTTTTTAAAAATAATTGAAATTGTTTTAAAAGGCTTCTTCTACTTTGAAAGTGTAAGGGTGGAACATGTTTTGGTTTAAATTCTGGTCGGTGGAACAAAAATCATTAAATGTGTGCTATGTTAAAAGCTGACTTTGATATATTAAAAATGATATTTGCATTCAGGATTCAAATGTAAAAACTATCATATAATGAAACAGTGGTCAGAGCTGCTGCCACATTGCTCCTAAGACCCAGGTTCGATTCAGGCCTTGGGTACCTGCCTGTATGGAGTTTGCTTGTTCTCCCTGTGGCCAAGTGGGTTTTTGCTGGGTGCTCCAGTTTCCTCCAACTTCCCAGGGATATGCTGATTAGGTGAATAGCTGGATTGGCTACTCTACATTGCCCTGTAGTTTTGTGAGTATAGTGCGTGTGTTTTTCCTGTCAATGGTGTACCCAGCCTTACTCTCTGTGTCTGCTGGGTTAGACTCCGACTTTCCTTAACCCTGTACTGGTGTACAATTGATGGATGGATCGATCGAAAATATCATATTTATATTTTGTTAATTCTCTTGACAACAAAGTCTTACATGCATATATGCCATTTGGACCTAGTGAAGTGTTTTGATTAGAGCGTCTGCAGTTCCCAGCTCTCTGTAGGTTCAATTAATTTCCCATAGTTCAGTGTTGCTAGAGCAGTCACACAATTGGCAGTGGCTTTGGATTTAGTATTTCTGTGGGGGACTGGTTAATAGTGTTCGCTTGTTCGTTGAACCCCCCAGTATAAATTATTTGAGCATCCCGTCTTGTGGGACTTCCATTTCACTTCATCCACTCACTTGACACAAGCACACAATACAGCTCCCCCCATAGAACTGTTTTCATCCTCTCTGATTGGTTAGGATTGGTTTAAAATGGTCTGGATGAAGTGCAGCCTGGTAGTGAACACAGCGATCACGTGATAAGTGCGCATTACCCAAGCTTAATACAAAATGCACAAATCTCTGTCTCTCAGTCTTACAGATGTATTACTTTGCAGAACACTTTTAAGCTGCTTCCAAATTGCAATGCTAAAAGTCTCTAAAGTCTAATTATTCTTGTCTATCTTCATCTATCTTTATTTTCACATTCCACTTCACCATTCCACATTCTTGTCATAGTTTAATCTGCCTTTGGCTTGATTTCAAACATTTTGTCCCCTTTTCTCCAAATACTTCTTGCCATATTCAATCATTTTGTATGTTAATTACTGATACCTACCTGTTTATGGTTGGTTATTAGATATAGCGTACAATATATGTGTGTTATTTTATTTTTATAATATTTTTAATACATTTTAAATACTATCAATCTGTGCCAGGACTTTTTTATTCAGGTTATTTTTCTATACATTTTTAAATAGTAGATCATCAGTCATCTCTGCCACTAGTGCCTGCTTGAGTAAGTCTGTAAATAAATAAATATATATTCCTGTCAATCCATGTCAGTTCTTGGTTGTTTATTTTTTATTTTTTCTAGATGTTTTTAAATATAATATCAGTCTTTTTACCACTATGGGTTGTTTGAGAAATAGATTTGAGAAACAACCCCTTGGACAACACCTCCATAGAACATCTGAGGTGTGAACACCCAAAAATGTTGGCCACCAGCCACCACTGCATTCCAAATGCATTCCATTCTACCTCAATTTGTATTTTTGGTATTTTATTGTCATCCTATTCAAGTATAATACATTATTCTGTCATATGTATTATGCAACCAGATCCTTCAACTGTACTTTTTATTTGACTGTGTAAATTAACCAGGTCATAGAATCTGCACATACAAAGTTTCAAAAATCTGTTTGTTTGTGAAGTCCTATTTTTAACCATGAACTCATTTCTGAGGCTCATTCTTCACTTGATAGGGAATCAAGGCTGCTTAAATTTAGAAGATGAAATTGCATTGAAAGCATTTGGGATTATAAAAATGATTTCTGTTAAACAATTAATCTCACTAAAACACAACCTAAGCAGCTTCAGATAAAGAGTCATCGTGGATTAGATGTTACATTATATGGGTTATGATTGAAATTATAGTTTAATACTTTATTGACTAATGCAATCACACAATTCACTGTATTAATAATGCATTTGGTAGAATAATGCTTTAGGTACTCAAAAGCTTACTCAGAGTCATTACCTAGATAATAAACATCATAGGACATTTACATTTTTAATTTGTGAAAGTATTTATAGAATGTGACATTTGTACTTTAGTGCTCCCTTCTGGCTGGAATTGGGGGGTGTAAGAGGGAGTTGTAGGTAAGATCAATCTTACAATAATATCTTGGCATTGGAATGCAATTCAGAGCTGTCAGTGCATGTTTATCTACAGCAACTTAATCAGACACTGTCCCTTAAAGACCGAACAAAAAAAACTCATTCTCCCCAGCTCTTAAGTAAAGACAGAGTCTTCAAAGACCTCTCTCTTCAAATAATATTCCTTGGCCAAACCAAGCTGGTTATCTCCTTCAATATACAATACTAATTTGTTTGCTTTTCTCAGGATCCCTTTGTCAATGCTTGAAAACTTTGTAGCTTCATTCCATATCCCACCATGCCTTCCTTCCACTGCCCCCAAATGTAATTTGAGAATTATATTGGTAATGTAATATTAAATGTCATACTCAGCAACCCCCCGCACCCCGCATAAGATGAAATATTCCTTTCACAAGGAGAGCTTTTAAGCACTGATGTCAGAATTTAGATTTTTATTCACAGTAGTACCTCAGTTTAATCAATGTCAAGACATTGATTGTAGAGACCTGCAGAAGGGCTGGTTTCCTCTGCAATAATTTTGTTTTACATATATGTTATACATGTGCAAAATATTCTTACTAGTAAAGTAATAATTATTAATACATTTCAGCCAAAACATTACAGATAACATGGCTTCTTAACAAACATCTTTGTGAGCTAATTGTTTACAGATTCATATATTCCATGTCTACTAGCTTATCTCTATATCTCTTTACCTTTGTAATAAAGTGTGCTTTGACGTTTGACTCCAGTCTCTGAATAAATCTTTTCGGAATAATTTCCTCATTTTCAAATCATGTCAAAGTTAAAATCAGGATCAAAATGTTCCCTTTTATAAAAACTTTGGTATTATATGCAGTAAACTGCTTTGATAGAAGCTTGCTGGCACAGTTAGAAAATTCAGAGCTTGGTACCCACTGAGAAAAAGGTACTAGTTGCTGTTTGAGTTAATTAAAAAAGAATAACATTGTAACAAATATCCATAGTAAGATGCTCCATACATAACTTAATAGTGTATAACCTAAACATGCGTTTCCTTTCCTCATATCCGAGTTGACTTTAGTAAGGTTAAAACATTTTGTAAACCTACTAATCCCAGCAGAAACACAGTTCCCTCATTTGGAAGTTAAATTGGACTGTAAATATGAAATCCCAGCTCTAGCCCTGACTCTAATTCAAGTAAAATCTAAATAGAAAACATGACAACCATATTGCAGCCAGACACATAAATAAGTTTGACGCAAGAAAACAATCTACATCCCAATTGAATGAACCCACAAGAAAGACAAACCCCAAATAAAGTAAAAGTTGAGAGTAAACACAGAAACCAAACCCTAGCCATAACCCTAATCCTAGAAAAGTCCAATAGGAATATGAAAACTGTATCTGTCTTTTTGAAGCCATTTTGAAGCAACATCCAATCTGAGCTCAAGCTAATTCATTACACGCATAAGAAGCACAATTCTCCAATTATCCATGTCCATGTTGGCTGTAAATATAAAACCCCACCCTAGCGCTTACCCTAATTCAAGCGACCTTCTAATAGAAACCTATATTTCAGTCAGGGGAAAGAAATGTATTTAATAAGAAAAGGCTTGTCAAATTGAATAAAAGGTGTACTGTGAGTCCTCTGTCCTTTATTCTTTTGATTTTAATGTAATATAAAATACCCTAAACCATCTTGTTCTCGGTCTCTTTAATAACCTCATGGAAAGATGGCCTTTTAAGAATTTTTCAGCAGGAGTTGAAGACTCAGCTCAACAGTCTCAGCTCACCCTAAAGATAGTTACAGGGTAAAAGAGGACACCGAGGTGCCAACACATGTATTAGTGCTTGGAGTGAGTATTGATTTGGAGGCTAAATGCAAACAAGACTCAAGGTGCAAAGAGCTTTATAAGAGAGAGTAGAACACACAATAATCCACACACTTAAAAAAGAACCACTCCAGGGAGGATGCCGATGTCTCAGACTATTAAGTAAGCAGTGGGGTGAAGGTTTGCAAAAGGGACTGACTGAAGCAAGATAGATAACAGCTGCAGCACAGAAAAGCAAACCAACAAAAAGCACAGCCATTCGGTTGGGTATGCTCAATAGTGTGTGAAATTAAGAGGAAAATAGAAGTGGACAGACATTAGCCTTCCTCTCACCCACACACAACTGAAGCCCTAGTGGAATGCCTTTTTTTTTTTTTTTTTTAACCTGAGTTGATCTGCTCCCCAGTAAGGTTGAAAATGTTAACACAATTGAGGATGAGTTACATTAACTGGAAATTTAATTCAGAGTTTTGTGGGCACTCTGTGACTTACTGAGCACTTTGAACATATCATCATAACCTACATGAGCAAAAGGTTATCTTTCATTATGTATACTTTGCATTATTAATTGTAAAATGAATCAAAATTGTTTTAAATGATACACACACACACACACACACATTATATATATATATATATATATATATATATATATATATATATATATATATATATATTCATTATTTTGTAAAAATTAAGAACATTGAAATAGACCAAAAGATACTTGAAGAAGTTAACAGTTATGTATGTTTCGGTCAACAAATGAGTGCAGATGGAGATCTTATTGGAGAAAACAAAACACAAGTAAAAATGGGATGGAGTACATTTGGAAGAAACAGCACACTGATGAAAGGAAATCTACCCACTTGCTTGAAGGGAAACATATTTGACCAATGGATACTACAAGCACTCACCTATGGCTCCAAAACCTGGTCACAAAATGCAGAAATTAGCAAAAAACACAAAGAAGCATGGAAAGATGTATGCTGGGAACAACAAGAAGAGACAGAAAAACAGATACATGGATCCAAAAACAAACAAAAATATATGACATCAGTGAAAAGTTAAAAAATGTTAAATGTCAAAATCACAACGGGATGATCAAATTGCAGGAAAAACAGACCAAAAATGGACAGAAGCTACAGAATGGATCCCAAGAGATGAAAAAAGACCTAGAAGATGATCACAAAAGATGGGAAGATTAAATGAGAAGCTTTGCTGGCATTACTGTGAATTGAGACGTTGTACACTGAAATAAGTGGAAACATCTTGGGGAGGCATTCATCCAGCACTGGATCAAATCTCTCACTAACGCTTTCAAAGATAACTCCTTTTCACAATGCAATACCCATGCCCACGCTCAGGAACATGATACCTGGCACAATCTGCTATGCTGAATTCCCATAACTGAGTATTACAGCACCTGCCCTGTACTGTAAATACAGTTGTTGGGTCTTAATGCGGCAGCACTGTAATGGCTGGCATGGTGAGGCAGATGCACTGTAATCATTGGCACAGTATGGGTATGCGTTGTACAGTGCTGGTGCTATAAGAGTCGGTGCAGTGACGGTGCTGTGCTGTAGAGAGCAGTAATATCATGAAACCACCATGGTTCTTCCAGGGAGTTGAGTGCCTTTAACTCCCATCATGCATCATGCAAGGGCGTTTCCTTATTTCATTTGCAAAAAATGAAGTAAAAAATACAACATACTGTGCTTGGAAATGAGATCACTGTCACAGAATACATTCGAAAACAAAACAAAGCCAAAAACAAGAATTAAACAATTTTGAATGGGTAGTGTAACTAAGAACAGTAATAACATGTGCAGTGTAACTCCCTCAGACTCAAGGGAAGACCAAGCCTAGCATGTGCCAAACCAACCAAACCAAGAAGAATGTGTTTCACACAGTGATTTGAATGCAGAGACCGAGAAGAGGATATGTACAGGAAAATAATTGGGCAAACCAACAAAACCTCTTTTTCTGAGACCTATACAAAGCTGATGGAAAGGAGGAGGGACATTTACATAAGAAATGTTCAAGGCAGAGAAAGTTTTATTGAAGAAGTGACTAAATGATGATGAGAAAGAGGCAGTTACCAAGGTTACAAACAACAAGTTGCCACATAAAGAGATTTGGAGGGAAAAAAATAGAAACAACCCAGAAAACACATATATAACAGCAGCTGAAGGAGCAGAAGCTATAAAAATTATTTTAATTTGACTAGCCTTTTAATATTATTTACAATTTTACAAGTAAACTTTATTTTAGCACATTGCATTTCAATTAACAGTAATTGCTTTGACACCGCTGAATAAAAGTCAAAAGCACATCCTTTATATTACCATCTTTCCTCTTTGTACTTTCTTTGTATGTTGAGATTCACATTTGATTTCTACTCACACAGAACACCCCCCCTGTTTTTGCGGTTTCCTCTGTTTCTGCCTGGGTTTTGGAGATTTTGGTTTTGGTGAAATCTGTATAGCTAGTGAAGGAAGACTTACAAATAAAATGCAGTGCTTCATTTTATATGCCCCTGGAGCCAAACAAATGCCTGTAGGCAACTCACTGTGAGGACAGCTAAGCTAGAGGAATATTTCAGAGAATTTAGAAAAGTCAAATTAGTGTATAGCCAGGACCAAATAAGGATGTTCACTAATATACAAGCAATAGGATGTGAAACAAAGACACATTTTATTTCAAAAGGTGAAAAAATAAATTAGTCTAGAAACTCACCTAGTAAAATAACTGTTAAGGATCTTATCACATTTGGATTGACTCCAGGTGAAAGGATACCAGTATTTATTTGAAAATGAATTAATGAATTTTAAAAGGTCAATGCATGTCTGACTTAATTTAATAAAAGCCCCAAAGAATAGGAGGTAGGAAGAAACACATCCACATGAATGGCTCCTGCTCATATGTTTGTGAAAAGATACATTAAATGTAGAGATGTTTTTTTTTAAATGTGTTTCTCCATGCTACATCTGGAATGTTTTTGCCAAATCATGTGTAATATTTAATGAAAACTGTGTTTTGGAGAACAGAGCATGACTTAAGACATACCTACCATCTAGACTTGTTGTCTCTATGTAACCTGAGCAACACTCCATATTTATTAAATTTAAATATGATGTGATTACACACAAGTCAAAACTTAAATCTAATCCTCTGGGCAAAGTTGATTCAATCACTGATCCTGGTATTAACCACTAAAAGTCAGGAGGAAAGAATGGAACTATTAACCTACTTTGGGAAAGGGAAATTGTTTCTAGAAGTACTGTATGAATGTACATGCAACTGAAATAATTTTAAGTGATTCATTTAACAATTCAATGCTAGTACACCTTGCATTAGGCATGCAATGTAAATATTCTTGTTTTTTATAAGGGTAGTATATGTCTTGTAGGGTAAGAAGTCAAAGTTACATTCAATAGGGTTTCTCTCCCAATTAAATAATAGAGCAATACTGAAAAACATGCAGTTATCAAGAGTTAGCATTTCTATGCTCTGTCACGTGAATAGATTTGGTTTTCATTTCTGTCCTTAGAAAGTAAAGTTGCTTGAGCTTTGGATGTAAACTAAACTTCACATAAATCAATAGATATCAAGGAAAGTCCAACTTGAGAAATCTCTACCCATGTGTGAAATTGTAAGCAAATGCTAAGTAAACCCAGTTCTAAAGTAATAACACTTCGATGGTATATTACCCACAACAAGCCACTGAGTCACCAAGAAAAATACAGAAATAAACAGAGCTGGAATATACTGCTACTGCTGCCCAAATAATTGCATGCAGCCTTTGTATTCTGACAATTAAATCTTATATTAAAAAAATAATAATACATTGTATAACCCATTTAAGGGAGAACATTTTGTCGGTTTAACAGTCTTAAAATAGGAGCGGGTTTAAGCTGGAACCAGAAAAAAAGCATTACAAGTGACGGAAATTAAACAGCTGCAATTATACTGGGTTGAAAAATAGAATTGAATTGAACCAAGAGATTAATAAACCTTTCTGGGAAGTAATTTAACTCTCTTCTTTATGAGAAATTAGTCAAAACCAACTTTGTTACTAATACCATTACTTTTCATTAGAAATATCTCTAGCCACCAAAGTGAAATACAACCACATTAGGGAGCAGCTCAAGACAGTAAGACATTAAGAAATCCTCTTGAAGCGGAAAGCTGAGGCACAGAGGAGAGGTGGATGATTTTCAGATTAAATCGACAGGTTTAAGAACAACAACAACAACAACAACAACAAAAGGTCCATAATACATTTCTTTTTTCCTTCCCTCCCACCTACACTGTAGTAGTTCCCACCTAAGCTATTCAGGATCTGCAGGACAGATATTATTTTAGGGGAATAATCGACCCTTGAAGGGTAGTGCCTTTGGTTTGTTCTATTGTAAAGACCAATATCTTAAAATCTTACAGACAATGTCTTCTAAATACATAAAAGGGTCCAAAAAGAAACCAAATGATCTTGAAGGTTAAATGGGATTACACTATATTGATTTCAGAGGTTTCAACTCAGCTAATTAGGAGAAAGGAGTCATTGTGGATGGAGACTGAATCTGATCAATGTATGGGTAAATAGCTAGGGAGTGATTACATGTGGTGAGCGTATGTGTTTCAATTTAACTTTTTAAAAGTCAAGAGTTCATCTTGGTTTGCAGTGGTGGAAAGATCAGAAGCCAAGGAAGTCAGAAGTATTTAACCTCACAATCTTGATTTTGGAAATGTGATTAGTTACAACCAGAACATGGAGAATATAATCCCTGCAGGTTGGAAACTGATTTCATTTAAGTAGATTATATGTTCATCATTTTCAGGAGAGGGTTGGGTTGTATGAATGATAATGTGGGAGAATGTTTTTTTGTTTTATGTTACATTTTTACTTTCGGCAAATCCTGTATTGTGCATATTTATCAGCACTTCTTTCTCTTAGTTAATGTGTCTATTAGTAGTGGGAAAATTGACAGATTAACAGTATTTGCAAATTCAGTCAATAATTAAACTAAACATAAATACTGAATGTTTTTTCTTAATTAACAATGTCCATCTCCTCCCTCCTCAACCCCTCACTCCTCCCTGGCTGATTCCCCTCTGCTTTCAAACAAGCTTTAGTGATTGCACTCCTCAAAAGACTCACCCTTGACCCTCCCTCTCTTCAAAATGACCTCTCTCTCTCCCTTGGGATTTAGTGTTAAAGTGAGAAACAGAATTATTCTAGTACTAGTTCATGGTTCCATTAAAGTCAATAAGTGTATACAAATCTGAGAGCATGAGTGTCAGGAACCTTATGCAAGTTTCCATTTAAAATGTACTATTGAATTGTTTGCATATGGTTATTCTAAGATTTTACCATGAATTTACTCTGGTATATTGTGGTATTCCCAGGGTCTAGTGTAGAAAATGTTCTTTACTGCACTTTTTAAATGCACTGAGGGAAAAGGCATTCCTATACTACCAAAAAGGTTGCTTTGCAATAAAAATAAGGATAATTCTGTGGTATAACAATAATCTGTTTACACTGCTTTTGCTTTGTAAAGAGGTCCATGGACACCAAAATCAGGAAATTGTTTTGCTTTGTGTTGAGTGAAGTCACCTGGCATTAATTTAAAATTATGTTAGGATCAAATGTAGTTAATTATACTGAGCCTCTCGCAGAAGAGGAATTTGCACAAAAGGGTACTTCTGTTCACAAAACACCTGATCGAGATTAATTATTCCAGAAGCCTCAGATAGGCTATACTTTCCTGTTTCATTTGTGTAAAAATGCCTACTGAGGATGGCAGGGTACGTTTAGTGTGGAATAATTGTTAAAGGAGGAGGACATCAACAGTTTAATTACAGGTCCTTAGCACAAGCATCCTAACAATAAAAAATGTGCTGATGCAGACACAAGATAATTGCATGATGGCAAAAATGTAAGACCTTTGCTAACTATCACTGAATGTTGCAGAGTGGAAACTTTAAATGCTTTAAACTTTACATGCCTTTACATTTTAGTTATAATAAAGTGCAAGACTGCAAAATGTTAGGCTGTATGCATGATAAAAACTAAAACAAAATAAATGTGTTTTAAGACAGGTTTTTAAGAATATTAAGAATTCTATTCATACAAGCTATATGATCTCTATGCTGTGTAAAAATGGGCTTTGTTCCCAACAATGTAGTTTTTGAAGACAAAGCTGAAAATGCATAAAGCCAAACAAAAGGTTGATATTGATCTCACTGTCTCAAAATTACTTTGAAGAAACTTGGAAAAGCCATTATTTTGGGGGTACGCATTTGACCGTGGCAGGTGTCCATGCTACAGTATATTAAACTCTTAGCCATTGTTTTCCTTAGACTTGTTTTACATAATGCATGTCTGGTACCAGCTGGATTTAGCCATGGCCAAGCCTCTTGCCAGATAAGATTTGGCAGTAAAGACTGATAACATTGTAAAACTCTGACTATCGCTGGCATCTGTGCCATCTGAGCTGAAAAAATGAAACTACTAAAATTACACTAGTATGTATGATCTATATTATTCAGTTCTGTATGTATTTCTGCACATACTTTTTAAATCATGCAAAGCGTGTGACGTGTTCTTTATTAATATGGTACCTAGATCTGACTAAATTAACTTTATTTTAATTATTGCATTGTATGATATTCTTTCACAAAAATATTGCATTTATTATCCTCAAAATGTCATTATTTTATTTTATTATTTGCAAGGGATATACAAACATTTGACAGAAGCATGTTTTTTTATTTTGTTTGGATACTAAATAAGTCAGTTTTCTGTATCAATTCATTCATCCTAGAATTATCCTGATTGTTATACACTGAACACAAAGAGATCCATAAAGATTTCTGGGAGTTTTGCCTAATTTTCAGCAACTAATGATTGCATTTTAGCAGCAGCAGTCAAGCCTTGAGTATGTCAACAGCTTGTAAACATCTTTTCTGGGCAGCTAGAATAAATTAAAGCACACAATTATGCTGTATTATAATGTATTTCATATAATTTTATACCATTTTTGCAAACTGTTAATGGAATGCAAAAGTTAAAAGTCAAACAAAAAGCATGAATATTACACAATTAAAGAACCAAATTGTTATATCAGTGAAACAATATAGCACCTGCAACAACAGCAAATTAGATTAAACACAAAAAACACGGTTTGAAGTGCAAACACGAAACGCCAAAATTAATAAACCAAAAGGCTCTTGTAATGTGATCGTCCGCAGGGTATAATGTGAAGTGGTTGAACTGATTGACAGTTTATAACGTGCAAAGCATAGTAATGGACAGGTGAATTATAAAGTAAAATCTCAACAGATTAATTTTGAGGAGGTGCAGGCAGACGGTCAAAGCTGGTTCTGTCCTAATGTTCACAGGTAGCTGTTTCCACCACTGAGGGTCAAGGGAGGAGGATATGTAGACACAGGAGAGTAAAGGGATGATGGGAAACAAGGAGAGACAAGGGACTGGACATAAAAGGGGGCAAAGTAATTGAGGGGGTAGGTGGAACATTCTTATGGGTACAGACGAGTCAGAAGAAAAGGAGTTGTGTGGGAGGAGTAAATTATAACATACTAAAATAAGGTGGTGTGATTCCTCACTAATTAATATAGGAACACTGCAGGATTAACATGTGAATATATCATACACTTATAATGCATATATCAACACCTGAGTTCCGATGTTAAGGGAGAGATAGGGGTCCATATGCTCAACATCAGAACTGAGAGAATGTGCTTGAGGTATTGATTTTTTAATCCTGTGCTATTCATATATTATCACGAGGAATCAAAACACCTTATTTTATAGTGTTACCCAGCAGACCAATCTAGAAAAGAGTCTAAGTGAAGCAAGTTAAATTAAAATAATTATTTGCAGTTCATCACTAGTAATATAATTTACATTATATTGTATTTAATAGCTCTCTATTTCAACAGTAGTCTGTCTATTGAACAAATTGGTTACTTTAAATATGAAAAGTAGCTCAATATCTACACTAATGGTTCAATACATTCAATATACAAAGTATCAAGACAAATAATATTTTGTAGAACAAGGTTTTGAGGAAATGCCTGTGGTGAAGATTTTCTGAAGATGTACAATAAATTGTGTGGGATTGTGGTGCACACCATTGTTTTCTGTGTGGAGGATTAAATTAATTATTGAGTGGTAAATGGGCCTAAAGCCGATCATGCCATATTCACAGGTGGTCTGGTCTTCACAGATTATTAAAATGTTCCTCTAATATGAAACAGTACAATATAATATAAACACACCTGCTCAACTCCCCGTTATCAAAGACACTGTTCTCTATTCTTGCTCATTAAATATCAATTAAGTTTAAGAATAATTTAAGACACATAGGTAGGGATGGGGCGGCATACAATTTCCACAGAATGATAACCGGAATATAATGATATAAATCATGCAAATTAATTCTCTATAGATATACTATATTTTAGAGAATACAATAATATGCTCAAATAGTTTAATATACTATGGAGCTTAATATTAGCACATTATTAACATTCACCCTTTACTCAAAAGCAAAAGAATGCTGTCCTGCAGGCGTCTTTTTATTTAGAAGCTTTATTTATTTTTTTAAGATCAGATTAATTTGTTACACTGCAGATAAATCCAAAGTACAAATAAAATATATATAAATGATTAAAGTGCAGTTTATTTGCTGGTAAACAGAATTAGGAAATAATCGGCCATACTGCGTAAACACTAATATTGATTATTTAAAAGCACTAGCACAAAAGACTATACAGTTATACCTCGCTTTGCATGATTGAAAGGTTCAAGAACAATTCGTGATAAACAGGATCATAAATACATTTAATTAATTAGGATAGGTTTCATAAATGTAAAAAAAGAACATGTATCAATGTGCTGTTAATAAAAATACATATATAATAATAAACTCACCAATGTTAAGTTTCTGTGTCTGGGTATCTTTTGCTTCATTTCAGGTTCTCCCTCATAACTTTAATTTCTGGACTGTTTTAGGCCCCTTATTATCATTATAATTCATTGTTTTTCCTTTTTGACATTCTCTCTCTTTAAATAAAAAAAAACCTAAAATAATTAAGCTAAACACAATTCAAGGGGAGGGGCAGTCAGTCTGATTGCAGCTAAGGAATTTGTACAGTGTTTGATTTTTGACTCACTGTGGATTTTAATAATTTTGTTTTATAAATTACGTAATGTGACATACCTGAACATTTTTCAAAAAACACTTATACCATCTATCTCTGCAAGGCAAGAGTTTTAGTTTTGCTAATGTTTGACATTGTAATTGTTTTTCAAATTAATAATTGAATCAATTTGTGCATGCATTACAGGATATACTTATACTGAATATCATTTACATTGAGATTTCTGCATAAATTACAGGCTGGTGTTCCCAGATGTGTTAAAAAGTTGTATATGTTTCCACCATGAGCACAAACCAGTGTTCTGCAGTGTCTGCAAAGAGGAACTACGCTATGCCATCTTTTCCCTCATATCCAAAATACATCCATGCAGTAGGCTTATATTGAATATGTTTTGCTAGTTGGAAAAGATCTTCATCAGGCATTTTGTCAAGACTTGATTTTTCATTGCTTCATTTGGAAGCAGACATTGCTAATGGCCAACTGTATAGCACTCCTTCTAACACAATATTGCAGTGATGACAATTAACAGGATGGTAAGTTGAAGGGAGTTGGTTCAAGAAGTGAGAATACAAATGCAAAAGACAGCTCAGTAATTACAAGGTGCAGAAATAATATTCTTGCTATATTAAAAGCTTTTTTTAAGGGTATGTTTTCCATTGTTTCTAAATATTGGATTTAATCATTTTGCTTTGCACTTAAATTTAATTATGTTCAAGCTTATACACCATTACCTTTTGCAATATGTATAGGAGGTAATATATCCATAGTTATGCAATAGTTTTGCTATTGTATTAGGATTGTCTGTTAGATTTACTGTGGTTTTAAAATGGAGAGGCCAGACCTGTTTATCATATATGACATTAACACCTATAGTATAGTGTGCCATACATAACGAATATACAGAATTGCCGAAGTAGAAGCTCACCTGCAAACAGACTAGGCTATTTGTTGAAAAGTCAAAGGCCTTAATGGTATTTGTAACAGGCAAAATATTGGCTACAGATTCTTCTAAAAGACAGCATAGGCAGGTTTAAAAGCTGCTCTAAGATATCATTCATCCAAGTATCAACACTGGAAACATCCAATAGAACATGTCTTGGATGAACTCAGCATTAATCATCAAAAATCTCTTGCTACCTCGGTTCAAAAACGGCATGAATTATTAATAACTAAATGGATTACTGTGGCTCAAGACAGCTCCCAGCACCTTATGCTTCATATTAGCAAGGCTGTGATTTTGACAAACAGAAGTCAGTTCTTACACTGGTTAGAGGTCCTGCTGATGTGGCTAGGCAGAGACCAGTATTAGTACTTTTTGAGAATGTTTACTTCTTTATTGATTTTTGCAAGTTTGAAGCTAATAACATTTTTGTATTATACAGATTGAAACTTGCAAAGTTTTAACACATTGGGTTGCGAATGGTTATCTGAAATGAAGAAACAGTTCCCAAGGGATTATGGGACATCACCTTGCACATGGAAGCACATGAAAGGTCTCATAGCAAAGCTTGCAATAGACTCTCTTTTTTCCAGCTGTATAAACCAACAGAATGACTTCGGAAAGTAGGGAACTTGTGGAGCAAGAAAGAAAATCTTGAGCAAAAACTTGAGGTCTCATACACAGCTCAAAAAGGGGGACCTTACACTCGAGATCAAGAAACCTTGAGAAACTCAAAATTCTCAATACACCACTTCGACAGAGAGTCCTTGAGTCTCAAGATCTGTTTGAGGATACTTGAGTGAATCAAGCTCTCGTCGCCGAGTCGAGAGAGAGAGAGAGAGACATTGAGTAGAGTCAAGTTGTGCTGTTGTACACCAGGACGCAACACTCTGAAGAGATGCGGAGCTGACCAGGCCCATGTAAGCACAACTACAAGGCTGAAGCTAGCATCTATACTGTGGGAGAGAGAGTGAAGACTGGACCGAACGCTAAACAAATTTGGGGCAAGTACGCCAACAGAGACACCGACAGAGTACTCAAACACAGACCGCGGACTGGAGTATAATGTTATCGGTTGTAAGGTACGTGGGTGTAATGTGAGATGCTGAGCAGGGAGGAATGAAAACAATCCTGCACACACAGACAGCTTCTCTTGCACTGTGAAAAGGCAAAAGAGGGCATGTCACCTGCGCACATTGTACTCGATCTATAGCAATAAGGCTTTTCATGTGAAAGGTGATGTCCCATAATGTCCCATAATCCCTTGGGAACTGTTTTGAAATTGAAAGATAACTTTAAATTAAAGACATTTATTATTTCCAAGAAGTTTTTAAATAACAAGACACGTTTACATTGGCAAAGGCAAAATAGTGTGCATGCCCTATGGAACATTTCCAAGGATGCAAGCAGCAGACAATAATCACCCGGCTCGGTGGCTTGGGCCTTTCAGCAGCTTGGTAACGAGCCTGGCTGCAGCGTCAATGTTCAGAATTCTATCCCCAGCCCAAATGGCCATCCCCCTCCAGCAATACCTCAGTGTCAGAGGTAAAGTTGAGCCTTCTGTTCAGCCGTCTCGGTGGTACAGTGAGAAGATGTCCTGCAGCTGATAGGTGGGCTGTGCAATGTGCTTGCCCTGCAGGATATTTCAAAGGATGCATTCAGCTGTTGATTTCTGTCTTACCAAGTGGTTGGGGCCTTTTTCTGAAGGTCTTGTCTGCAGAGCTGGGTACTGGGGTTTGATCCATGACTCAGTGTGCCACTCCCCCCAGTGATTCAATATGCACAAAGTGAAGCTGATGCCCAGGGCTTTTCTCTCTGTATGCGTTTGAAAACTGATTTTTTTTTTTTAATTAATTTAATTAATCAGTGAAACAGTTGGACTTACTAGTGCCCTTGTTGATGTCCTGCTGTTAACTTTAACAGTACAAACAGCCTTCAGCTGAGATGCAGTGAGAGAAACATCATGCTAATTTAATGATAATATGGGTAATAAGCACTCACAGTCTAAAAATTAACAAGAAATATGCATGATATTTTTAATGTCACAGATAAGAGTTTAATAGATTTTTGAACACTTATGAACTCAGCAATTAAATTAAATAGCATGCAAATTAATAAGCCGACAGATGCATATATCTCATAAAAGGAGTGAAAGTAATTCAACCACAAATATTTTATTATTCAACTGGAGCACAATCTTCATATATTATTAATTACATGTCAAGTTACCGACCTTTGATTTATACTTAATACAAAAGTTTAAGAGTTACAGTCATTGTATGTTTATTATTCTCTCTGTGACACTCAAAAACAAAAACACATACAGCTGCATAATGGTTTGGGAAATGTATTATCAATTTGCTGATGGATTTCATGTGAGTGACAGTCAATGCGACAAAACAATGTCATGGAGCTAAGCAGGAACAAAACAAAAATTAAACCAAAACCAAAAAATTCCAATAGATACCCACCCTTCACTTTCACTTTGGAACAATACACCATAATCCATGCCAGTTCACATGCATAGTCACATAGTTTCAATTCTTATGAGAGGTCTATTACACTTATCCTTATGCACCATTATCAGCTGTATCACATTCCTGCTCCACACCACAGAGACAACTAAACAGAAGGATCCACTTTATTTCTGACACCAATGTAACGCTGGGGTTATGGATATGGCAGAATATATACAATATTGCATTTACCTGTTTAATTTGAATATGGCTTCCAATGGGCAAAAATAATACTGCAATATACTCCATTTTGGGAAAAAAAAATATAATATAAAATATATAAGACCAAGACACAAGTTAGATGGGCTTAATTGATTGGTATCATTGGTTTATTCCAGACTACCAGGGCTGCACCTCTTACTGATTTGACAAAGACAACTAGCTCCGATTGGATTAATTGGACCTAAGACTGTGAGAATGCCTTCAACAAACTGAAGTAAGCTATCTGCAGAAGGCCCTTGTTCTAAATTCTACACTTTTGACAATATACCCTAAGATACTGTTTGCCTTTTTTATTGCTTCCCCACATTGTTTGGATGGGGAAAGTGAGGAGTCCACATAGACTCCTAAGTCTTTCTCATGCATTACTTCATCTAGTTCTATTCCTCCCATAGTGTAATTATAGTGGACATTTTTGTTACCTGCATGTAATACCTTGCACTTGTCCACATTGTATTTAATCTGCCAGGTGTTGGCCCACAACTGAATATTATCTAAATCCCTTTGAATAACCTATATCTGCTGAGCCACCTATTTCAGTATCATCTGCAAATTTGGCAAGTTTGCTAACTATCCCAGAGTCCAGATCATTAATATAGATTAGAAAAAGCAAAGGCCCTAGTACTGATCCCTGTGGAACTCCACTAACAACCTCACTCCAGTTAGAAGCGACTCCTCTAATCGACACCCTCTGTTTCCTATACATCAACCAGTTCATAATCCATCTACTTACATTACCCTGAATGCCTACAGCTTCCAATTTGAGGATCAGTCTTTGGTGTGGAACCTTATCAACAGCTTTCTGAAAATCTAAGTATATCATATCATATGCTTTCACATGATCCACAGCTGCAGTTGCATGTTCAAAAATTTCTAATAAATTAGTAAGACATGATCTGCCTCGTCTAAACCCATGTTGACTATCTCCAAGAATATGGTTTTCATTAAGATGCTGCTGTATTTTCTGTCTAATCATTTTTGCCAACATTTTACAGGTGATGCAGGTGAGACTGATTGGTCTGTAATTTCCTAGCTCAGTTTTGTCCCCTTTCTTGTGGATTGGTATGACATTTGCTGTCTTCCAGTCAGTTGGCACATCCCCTGTTCTAAGTGTCATTTGGAAAATTCGAGTTAACAACCTATAAATAAATTAATAAATTGCAAATATACCATCTGGCCCAAGAGATTTGCTTGTTTTTAGTTCTGCTAGTCCCTTTAGTACCTCCTCCTCATTTATCCTGATCTCTCTTAAGGTTTGACTGGACTGGCTGTTAACCTGTGTTATGTTATCTGTTTTGTCTTTCGTAAAAACCTCTGTGAAATACTCGTTTAGAACATTTGCCATTAGTTTGTTCGTTTTCCAAGATACTTCTATTTTTGCCCTGTTTGACTTCCTTCTTTATTGACCTCTTGCTGTTGTAGTATTGAAAAAAGCTCTTCGCATTAGTTTTAGCTCCAAGAGCTATGTTTCTTTCTATTTCCCTCTTTGCTTTCCTGATCTGTTTCTTAAGATCTCTTTGCAGTTCAACATATTCTTTGTATTTTGTGTAATCTCTATCCCTTTTGTTTGCGCTATACAAAATTTTCTTTCTTTTGATATTTTTTTGCATACTTCTATTAAACCATTTTGGCCAATGTTTTTTGGTCCTCAAAGTTTTGGTAAAAATTTCTCCTGAGCCTCAAGTAGAATATTCTTAAAATATAACCTCTCCTAAACTGTGTGTATCCTTTCAACTTATATTCATCCCCATCATTTTCTGTAAGCCATGTTTCTGTCACTCCTACAACATCATAGTCACCCGCCAGCACTGTGGCTCGTAGGTCTAACATCTTGTTCCTTATACTCCTGGCATTGAGGTACAAACATTTCAGGACTTTCCTACTAGCAGTTTCCCTTTTTTTTTCTTTCCTTAGTGGAACATTTCCCATTGTCAGAGCACCCTGCTCCCCTGGTCCCTAGTTTAAAAGATTCTCAATTACTCTGCACGCTCTCCCAATGCATTAGCCCCCATTCTTTTTAGATGTAGACCGTCTGGTTTGTACAGGTCCAATCTATCCCAGAAGAAAAACCAATACTCCATACATCTAAAACCCTCTTCCCTACGCCAAGATTTCAACCACGTGTTAAACTTTCTCTGAAATCTAATCTACATACTAGTCTACATACTGACGCTTCAGAGGTTGGGAGCCATGTTACTTCAGGGGAATCTGAGGACATGAAACCTGTTCTTTATCTCAGCAGAAAATTGTTTCCTCTGGAAAATAACTGGAAAAGGAATGTTTAGCTGTCAAATGGCCACTGGACTCCTTAAGATATTATTGGTTAGATCAACAATTTATTCTTGAGACTGACCATCGTGCCCTACAATGGTTGAGCAAAATGAAAGATACAAATGCTAGAATAACCAGATGGTACCTTTCTTTGTAGCCATTTAGCTTAATAGTGAAAAATTGTCCTGGAAGGCAAAATCCAGTTGTGGACTTCGTCTCTCATCCTCCAGGGGTGTACTTTTCAGCTTCAGAAGGGGGATATGAGATGGAGAAAGGCCCATGCCTTTGTTAAGATGTTTGGTAACCTTTTAGAATACACACAAAGACTTACCTGGGGTGGGGTTGAGGAATGGCCATTTTGGGAAAGTAGTGTGAGTTTACAGAGGCCATCTTACTAAGGGACTTTATAGTACTGAGTTACCATACTGCTGTTATGGGGAGGGAGGAGGGGGGGTAATGGGCTACTGTTTGGAGTCATTTATTTACTTTGTTGTTTATATTATATAGCTTATATTTGTTTTATAATCATACATCACCTCTATTATAAGTTTGTTATTTTCATGTAAATCCCAAATGTAGTTTTGAAATAGATGTTTGTGGACATAGATTTTTAATGTTTCTTTTGTTGGCCCTATTTTCTAATAGTTGGGTTTAGGGGGAGGGGCTAAACTGACAACAGTATGAAAGAGGGATCAAGAGGGTCTGTTGGAGAGCATTTATTTATTTTTAAAGTATTAAATTCTGTGTTGAGGATTAGTTTATTTCTTTTTTCCTTTTTCATTTTGTTATTCTTGCAATTGTTTATACTGAGTGCTGGCAGTGACTTCCACTATTTTTGGCTGTTTGTCCAGAAATGTATGTCATTATTTTTCAATATTTGCTACCCTTGGTCTTAATTGTCCGACACCCGGACCACCACAGTCAGCATTACATGCATGTGTAGAAATACTAAATAATTCCCACGAGATATAGATTTTTTCTCCCATGTCCCTTCTCAGGCTCCAGGCTCTCAAGCACCTTCCAGACACAATGCAGTACAGCAGTACACTATCCCATCCACCAATACAACAGCACAGGAGCTTGATTTCTACTGTTTATAGACAGCCTCCAGATTAGCCCTTCAGTTCAGTCCCACCCTGTTCTTTGACACAAGGGATTCAACTCGAGGGCTACCCTTGAGACTTGCTCAAGCCTATAAAGAGTTTGGTCTTTTTCTCCATTTCAATCTAGTGTAGAGGATTACAAGCTCAATATACTGAAAGTGAAATGAGATTGGAAAAGTTCCAGAAAACTACTGCAGAAATAACAGAAAATCTTATATAAAACAGTAAAGAGCAAATTATGACAAGCTATTATGGACAAAAAGAATAACGCAATTCAATAAAATGCTGCACATCAATGGAAATGGCTAACCATAAACATAAACAAAATTCCCCAGATGTATCATATATATCAATAGCATGTCTGTCCAAATTAGTTACATATGGAGTGACTTCAGAGGACAGCAGTCTGCATCAGAGATCAAACCCTGACCCAAAAGCACAAAAGCAAAACAGATCTGCGCCCGTGCTTCTCTGTGGGTGTGACATTCTTTAAAAATTAATGTAATCTTTTCTGACCAAACATACCACTGATGTGCGTTCCCCAAACAATTAACTTATTAGTAATTATATTTTTGTTTTGTTTTGTTTTTGTTAACACGTCAGAAGAGAAGTGGAATTCAGTTTCCCAGTGATGTCAAACTTTCTTGAATAACATTGTAGTATTTTTTTTCCCCATTCAGACACTGTATTTCTAAATACCAAGGAACTCTCAGGGTTTTCCTAAAGGTGGAAAACAGTGTTGTTGGGAAACAGTGATGTGTTTAAATCCAATGAACCCTTGTCAAAATGATTCTATAACATGCAAATTGATGGATAACACTATTGGTATGGGTATTGGGTAGGATATACCGCCTACACCTTTTAATCTTCTCCCCAACACATTTTGCGTCTGGTTGATATTAATAGTGATTCTAAATGCAGAACTATACCTACATTATACCTACATTATTTTTGAGATGTAGAGAAACCTTTTCATTGTCCTAGCTAATGTTGTCTCATTTACAAAAGTATCACACCACTGCTTTCCCTTGTTGTAAATGTGTACTGCCACAAGCTTGAATGGAGGCCGGCCTTTTTATTTATCAAAATAAGAGAAGTTGTAGATTAATTCCATTTTGTTAGACTATTCAGGCTTGGTCACTGCTAGAGTAGTTTTCTTTTTCTGCACTGACTCTCATTATCTCTGGACAAACTATCTATTCTAATTAAAATGGTGAAGTCCAGTAATGAGTATGCGAATGTGCTCCACTGGCCCACATCATCATTTATGGTCAGCAGTGGAGGTCTGTAATTTTTAAGAAACAAATCCTTTAAACCAGGATTGATGGTGAACCCGGAGTATTTAAAGGTCCTCTCTACCTCAGGGATAACATTCAACCAGTAACTCTCAGGGTCATAGGATATTTTAGTAATAAACAAGTGTTAGTTGGAGAAAATGTTCTGCTTTGCTTGAGGGGTCTTGTTATACAATATTGTAAGCTCATAAAGCCAAGCTGTTATTATTCTAGAAAGGATTACCAAAGTGGTTCACATTTAGAATTCAATAACACAAATATGTAATTTTCTGACATCATTAAAGCAGTGAAATTTATATCCACACCCTTCATTTGAAACTAGAGTGATGAATCCAGCTGACTGCACTGAGTTCACAGAGTCAGAAAGGAGGGTGGGGGGACATTAACATATTCACTGCCACTGATCTCAGTAACATTGTTTCAGTAATTTAGTTTGTTGCCTTAGCTTATGCAAAAAGTTACAGCATGAATTCTGTTTCCTTTGTATATTGTTATGTGGCATTCTAAATACTTGATTCTGGATGAAAGCTTCCAAAATGTTTTCAGAAATATGATTAGAAGAATGACTACAGAAATGTAGAAAGAAATTAGTTCTTACAAAGATCTCTAACCCTGTTAAAGGTGCATTATAAGATGAAGCTGTTGCACTGCAAACTGAGAAGGATGCTATATGAAAGGAACGTGTTTGTGGCATTATAGCTTTGTGATTCAACAAATGTTGTTCAGGTGTAAAAAGGCCAGATGCTTTCACTTTCTCAGCTCTTTCAACACACATAGGTATGATGAGAATTTCAAAGGATACACTTCCAGAGCGCACTGACCTAATTTTCGTTTGAAACGGATGTAACAATGCTCCAAACAGCTACAGAAGGCATCCTTACAGAGGTGCAATTCCAAGATCAGTGTTAAAAGGTTGACAGCCTGTGTGAACCCACATGTGGAGTTATATGGTCAAAAACTGACAATCAAACAAGTACAACGAATACATAAAGAAACAGGAAATTATTAAAGCCAGCAAGGTTACTTCACTTTTCCAAAACTACACAAGGAATGGATGGATACAGTTTAATGAAGGATAGTATTGCTGAGAGCAGTTACATTGCCTGAAAACTCTACAGCTGTGTTCAGCCAGCATTGTGGAGGCATGTGTTTTAGAATTGAAATGCAGCAAAGCTGACCTAATGCATTAAGTGGAGACCTGCTGTTGCCAACCTTCCATTGCATCTCACTTGTGGAAATATTCAAAGTGACAGAAAAAGATGTTTATGGCAAGCAGAGATCTTCCATAACTTTTCAAAAGCTGTTCTCTAAAGGTCAAACGTGTCTGCTATTTGTTTACACAATGATGGAAATTTTATGAGCAGAGTGCCTGTACATGGTAAAAAAAAATGTTTCCTTTATTTATGAAGTCCTACAGCTGGAATGTGATGTTTGGTCCTTTTACATTTACACTAACTTGAATGGTTTTGGAACATCATGTAGGAGCCTGTTGCAGTGACGTCATCCCTTCTGAACTTGCTAAGCATTCAAATTCTCTTTCTAATTATCTCAATTTCTCACAATGATATATGTTCTTATTCATTTTTAATTTCATTGTATTCAGAACACAAGGCACCCTGCTTAAAGGGACAATTAACAGTACACTGTTGGTACAAGTGAAGACACCTGGTTGTCCAACAAAACAATTTTTTTTTTTTTTACCATGCTCCCCCGGTGCTTGGGGAGTTCAGAGGTGTTTGCTGCTGACTAGTAGTGCTAGTGGTGTAGTGCTACTCTGCTAGTGACTTAGACTGTGTGGATCGGGCTTGTGGATTGAGATGTGCCTGAAAGAGTGGTTTTACTCAGAGTCACTGGAGAAAATTGGTCTATTGTATGTAGTTTTCCTTTTTCTATATCAGTTGCTCCATGCTTATTGTGGTGCGTTTGTTTCTGTGAAAGAAGATTTACTGAGCACCTTATCTTGAACAGAATTCTGTCGAACACTGTTCTCATTTTGAGGATACCACTGAAACTCATTAAATATAATACAAATATATTCTAAACAAAGCAAGCATTCCTTAACATTATTCATATGTTCCCATTAGATCTGGAGGACTGTAACAAAGGAGCAAGGTTTTAAAGTTAAGGTCTTATTTCTGAATGCCTCTGAAAGACACGTTACAATGACGTTTGACCATTTTTTTTCTTTTCTGAGAATTAGACCACATCTTTTCAATTTACATAAAAAATTGGTACTGATGTTAAGACGTCCTCATGGACATGATCATGTAATGAATGGGCACAAGAACCAAAAAGGTTATTAATTAAACAAGCTCATTCAGCCCTTCATTATCATCTGGTTATGAGTGGCTAAATTGATCCATAGCCATTACCTAAATAATATTTGAAATGTGAAGTAAGTCCACTTTGGGGGTTGAATGTGACAAGGAATGGTTTATGTAATTTATAATAGATTGATATTGATATTGGCATGCTTCAAATGTCTTCGAATATCTGTTTGCGCTTAGAATGGCTAACTATGAATTGTATTCATGTTTTTGCAAATGATGACTCACCATCCCATAACCATTACCATAGGACAGGATAAAATGTAGGTAATGTCTTAAGAGTAATACAAAGTGCAGGTTTGCAAAGGGATGAGAGCATATAATACACTGTCATTTTAGTAAAAGTAATAATAATCTACATAGGCAGTGAAATTGAAGCATACAACGAGGTTGAGGTTATGAAATTTGATAATGTTCCCAGTATAAGAGGATCTAATTAATTTGCTACCCAAGTGTTATGGAGGATAGATTATTTTTGCTTCTGACCTATTCCTTCTGTTACTTGAGTAATCGGTAGTGCACAAGCTAGATGTAACATTTTCCATGAACTTAAGATAAAAAGCATGAACTAGACTACTGTCATAAGGCGTGTTGTTTACATGAGCATGGTTTTGAGACGTCACTGGTCTACTAGACTTTAAGGACTGTACAAATATTGTTTCTTGGAATTGGCCTTTAGGGATATTGGGAGAGCTGACTGTTTTCACAGTGTGGGTCGGGGGTGCGGTGGAGTGCTTATTACGGCACAATTCCAAGATCTGAACACTTACACTGTGACCTTTACTGCTGAGGTTATATAAAGACCAACTTTATTGAGCAAATGACACGGTTTGCTTCCTGTAAAATATGTTGATATTTAATTACTGCTAATACATTAGATTAAAAGTGTAGCATAAAAGGAAGCACTGTTGTCAAGTGTTACAGGGCAGGACAGTATTTTTCCATTCTGTGTTAACTACAGAATGACAGAATTTGTTTTGCCACCATTAGGATAGTTTTACAGTGCAGACTGGAAATACAACTGGACAATTTACAATTCATGAACCATCACTTTTATTTTGTAACAAGATTCTGTAGTGATTTAGGTTTAAAATAAATTAATGCTACCACATTTTCCATTAGGGGTGGTATAATGGTACATTATTAAAAGGTCTAACCATTAACAGCCCTTTATTTTCCCTGGAGAAGCCATCAGTATTCACCTGAAACATATCTGAAGCAATGCATGTACAAGTTAAATGTGAAAGTTGAAATAATAAAAAAAAAAACATCCTTATGGTTTAAATGTAGATATGTATCCACATCATGCGTAACACTGTAGTATTACAGTCAGCATTTCTGTATATGTATCAGCGGACATGTTCCTGTTGCATAAATAAATCTTACATTACTGGAAAGGCAGGTCTGTTATCTTCAACAGAAATCACATACTGGTCCTTGCAACACAATCAGCATTATGTGTTTTGGAAAAATATAGAAAAACTTACCATTCAGCATTAATTTCAGGGGAGTCTTTCATATTCCTAAACATCTAAACTCTGAGTAAGTGAGAAGTCACTGAAATAACAAACACATATTATATATACCCAAATTGTTTCGTCCCGTCAATAAATATTGTATTGTTTAACATACCTGTCAGACCACAAATCCTTTGACTCCAAGCGTGCACTTTATTGGAGGTATTCAAACTAAAATAGGTGTCTGTGTCCTGACAGATATTGCGGTCGATAGGATATTATATTATGCTCTATCAGATTGGAAGTAATCTAGATCTCTTCCCTACAGATTACTATTGAGGGAGAAACACTTTCATTCCAAGTCACTTGCATTTTATCATTCAAATGCAATTTAACAGGCTACAAAAACAAACTGATTTCAAGCAAATTAGTATTAATTTATCCATCATAATACACACACACAAAAAAAGATGACTTTGATAATACAATTTAAAAATAGCTGCACATACAGACTGGATGTGAAATTTGTGGTGTACTGCCTCTGGGACAAACTGCAAAAGGCAAAATCCAAAGAGACCACAAAGACAAACTGCTCACACTGCACAAGAGACTGTGTAGCGGATGAATGGCCCTGTATTACCCTGGGCATGTTTACAAGGAATTGCAGCAACCATCAACCTCAAGGAGGAGAGAGGGGGGCTATACCCTATTTAATACTCTGCAAATACAACTGTCTTCAGCTCGGCGCGCTCGGTGACTTGGTATTTATATCAGTCAGAAACTGATTTTAAAATCTGAAAAGGAGTGACAACCTACATTTTGATTAGCATTTGCACTCATTGCAGTAGCCCTCGTCTGCCACACCACTGACATGCTTAACCTTTCTTTAAATAAAGCTTTCTACAGCGTGAATTTAACACATTCTCTTCTTGTATTAAGTCACAACCCAAATGAAAGCCTTGCCCTATCTGAAAATTGTAATGCTTGTAGTGTACAAAATCAGGCAGTACAAAATCCAGTTTGTACTATGAAACTTTAAACTGAGAATTCTCTGTGGGTTCTTTCAGGAAATAGTATTTTTCTCTGTTATGTGCAGTTTACATTATATTTTCAGTCACTGAAAGCAATATATTGTAACACCTCCACAGCAGGCCTAGGAATGACAACCTGGACTAAAAGGGACTTCTAGAATGGACATATTATTATTGTACTTGTGTGGTATCTGTTACATGTATACTTTCTGTCCAGTGACCCCTGAACGGCATGTACTTACATTTTTCTGTGTTACTACAGCAACCGACTCTGTATGTCAGTTCTCTCTCTTGCACAGTCCTTAAGAATAGATATCTAAAAGTGCACAACATAAAGAGCAGTTGCCTTTATTAAAGTCTCTCCACTGTTCTTGCTAGAGTCTGCTTTTCTTTTCTTTCACTGATATGGTTGGTTTACCTTATGGTTAAATCACATGGGTCTTTAAAACAGCTTCAGAGTTGTCTCAAATAAGAGCACCTGTGAGATTATAAGAGTTTTGTCTCTTGCAGTGATTCAGTTTCTCTGCAGCACTGCAGTGAAATCATTGATGCCCCCATTTTGATGCCCCTTAATTCCTTGACATGTTCTCCTCTTGTATGAAGCTGCTCAGTTCACTCATGAATAAGACAATATTGCTGAAACACATCACAGAGAATGCTTGTTCTGAAAGACATGGTTTGAACTGGTAGCTATCTATATCTGTGGTGAATGTTTAAATATTGTTATAGTTTCACCGTTACAAAATGGAACCAGAGTATTGGTTTTAACTTCTAAAGTATTTTTACATCCACTTTAATGGGGAGGAAAAGAAAATCTGATTGCGGAATAAAAAAGGAACAGAAGATAATGCATGAACTAGGAGAATCACAACACATTTTGATGTGGCAGAAGCACTGAAAGATGTGTGGCTGAGGGGAAGGTCTGTCTTGCATTACACATCAGGAAGTACAAACAAAGGTTTGGTGTTACAAGGACATTCATTATCTGTGATCACTGTGTCAGCATTGTGTCAAAGGTATGCATCTGATTCAGTGTAACACTGGGGGGAGGTAAATATCAGATGATGCAAGGTGAAGGAGAAAAAAGTATTAAAAAAAAAATATATATATATATATATATATATATATACAGTGAGGGAAAAAAGTATTTGTTCCCCTGCTGATTTTGTACGTTTGCCCACTGACAAAGAAATGATCAGTCTATAATTTTAATGGTAGGTGTATTTTAACAGTGAGGGACAGAATAACAACAAAAAAATCCAGAAAAACACATTTCAAAAAAGTTATAAATTGATTTGCATGTTAATGAGGGAAATAAGTATTTGATCCCCTATCAATCAGCAAGATTTCTGGCTCCCAGGTGTCTTTTATACAGTAACGAGCTGAGATTAGGAGCACTCTCTTAAAAGGAGGGCTCCTAATCTCAGCTCGTTACCTGTATAAAAGACACCTGTCCACAGAAGCAATCAATCAATCAGATTCCAAACTCTCCACCTTGGCCAAGACCAAAGAGCTGTCCAAGGATGTCAGGGACAAGATTGTAGACCTACACAAGGCTGGAATGGGCTACAAGACCATCGCCAAGCAGCTTGGTGAGAAGGTGACAACAGTTGGTGCGATTATTCGCAAATGGAAGAAACACAAAATAACTGTCAGTCTCCCTCGGTCTGGGGCTCCATGCAAGATCTCACCTCGTGGAGTTTCAATGATCATGAGAACGGTGAGGAATCAGCCCAGAACTACACGGGAGGATCTTGTTAATGATCTCAAGGCAGCTGGGACCATAGTCACCAAGAAAACAATTGGTAACACAACTACGCCGTGAAGGACTGAAATCCTGCAGCGCCCGCAAGGTCCCCCTGCTCAAGAAAGCACATGTACAGGCCCGTCTGAAGTTTGCCAACATCTGAATGATTCAGAGGAGAACTGGGTGAAAGTGTTGTGGTCAGATGAGACCAAAATCGAGCTCTTTAGCATCAACTCAACTCGCCGTGTTTGGAGGAGGAGGAGGAATGCTGTCTATGACCCCAAGAACACCATCCCCACCGTCAAACATGGAGGTGGAAACATTATGCTTTGTGGGTGTTTTTCTACTAAGGGGACAGGACAACTGCACCGCATCAAAGGGACAATGGACGGGGCCATGTACTGTCAAATCTTGGGTGAGAACCTCCTTCCCTCAGCCAGGGCATTGAAAATGGGTCGTGGATGGGTATTCCAGCATGACAATGACCCAAAACACACAGCCAAGGCAACAAAGGAGAGGCTCAAGAAGAAGCATATTAAGGTCCTGGAGTGGCCTAGCCTAGCAAACCTGGTGGCCAACTACAAGAAACATCTGACCTCTGTGATTGCCAACAAGGGTTTTGCCACCAAGTACTAAGTTGAAGGGGTCAAATACTTATTTCCCTCATTAACATGCAAATCAATTGATAACTTTTTTGAAATGCATTTTTCTGGATTTTGTTGTTGTTATTCTGTCTCTCACTGTTAAAATACACCTACCATTAAAATTATAGACTGATCATTTCTTTGTCAGTGGTCAAACGTACAAAATTAGCAGGGGATCAAATAATTTTATCCCCCACTGTATATATATACACTCACCTAAAGGATTATTAGGAACACCATACTAATACTGTGTTTGACCCCCTTTCGCCTTCAGAACTGCCTTAATTCTACGTGGCATTGATTCAACAAGGTGCTGAAAGCATTCTTTAGAAATGTTGGCCCATATTGATAGGATAGCATCTTGCAGTTGATGGAGATTTGTGGGATGCACATCCAGGGCACGAAGCTCCCGTTCCACCACATCCCAAAGATGCTCTATTGGGTTGAGATCTGGTGACTGTGGGGGGCCAGTTTAGTACAGTGAACTCATTGTCATGTTCAAGAAACCAATTTGAAATGATTCGACCTTTGTGACATGGTGCATTATCCTGCTGGAAGTAGCCATCAGAGGATGGGTACATGGTGGTCATAAAGGGATGGACATGGTCAGAAACAATGCTCAGGTAGGCCGTGGCATTTAAACGATGCCCAATTGGCACTAAGGGGCCTAAAGTGTGCCAAGAAAACATCCCCCACACCATTACACCACCACCACCAGCCTGCACAGTGGTAACAAGGCATGATGGATCCATGTTCTCATTCTGTTTACGCCAAATTCTGACTCTACCATCTGAATGTCTCAACAGAAATCGAGACTCATCAGACCAGGCAACATTTTTCCAGTCTTCAACTGTCCAATTTTGGTGAGCTTGTGCAAATTGTAGCCTCTTTTTCCTATTTGTAGTGGAGATGAGTGGTACCCAGTGGGGTCTTCTGCTGTTGTAGCCCATCTACCTCAAGGTTGTACGTGTTGTGGCTTCATGAATGCTTTGCTGCATACCTCGGTTGTAATGAGTGGTTATTTCAGTCAGAGTTGCTCTTCTATCAGCTTGAATCAGTCGGCCCATTCTCCTCTGACCTCTAGCATCAACAAGGCATTTTCGCCCACAGGACTGCCGCATACTGGATGTTTTTCCCTTTTCACACCATTCTTTGTAAACCCTAGAAATGGTTGTGCGTGAAAATCCCAGTAACTGAGCAGATTGTGAAATACTCAGACCGGCCCGTCTGGCACCAACAACCATGCCACACTCAAAATTGCTTAAATCACCTTTCTTTCCCATTCAGACATTCAGTTTGGAGTTCAGGAGATTGTCTTGACCAGGACCACACCCCTAAATGCATTGAAGCAACTGCCATGTGATTGGTTGGTTAGATAATTGCATTAATGAGAAATTGAACAGGTGTTCCTAATAATCCTTTAGGTGAGTGTATATATATATATATATATATATTATAAAACCAGCCTTAATGAGCAATAGCTACACCGGTGATCATCTTTGGGGCTTTTGTTTTTAGATACACTTACCAAGTAGGAAATTATTTTGGTCATACATGTAATAAGTCATATTACATATAAGCTTAAGAAAAATAAAAAATAAATCTCCTACGTAGGGCATTTTTTCTATTTAATGCCTTCTGCCTTCATATGTGATCGTAGATGGAGTGAATCTGTGGAACAGCCATCGGATAAGACCTTAACGTACCAAACGGACAACTGGGATTCTCTTGGATGTAGGCCTATATAGCCTGTTTTACCATGGCAATGCATTGGTCAGTGATGTGAAAAAAAACAGCCTTGTGTCTTGTTAATTTTTAGGCTTATTATTATTATTATTATTATTATTATTATTATTATTATTATTATTAACTCATATACACACATGACACATGCTAATCCTGGTCCAGGTTCCAAAGGGTTAATAAAACTGTATTAATAGCATTTTATAGTAGCTGTATAACATGGTTTTATAAATGTTTCATTCAAATCTTATTTTATTCAGCATGCTCATGAAAAAATGCTACTAAAGTTTTGTAAAGTGTGATTAGTGGGTCGCCAAAGTTTTGATCTGGGGCTGGTGTATTTTTGTATTTTAATGTGTTTTTTAACACTGTAATGCATCTTTTTAACACAATAATTTGATTTTCACACACAGACTTGTGTTAAAAAGACACATTATAGTGCTTTGGTGAATTTTAACACAAATGTATGTGGTCCTTGAACTAACACAGCATGTACATATTAGTTCTAAGAGTGTGTACAGTAAAAGACTGGATAATCCATGTAAAAATATATATATATTTCCTACTTCCGAACAACAATATTTGGTAAGTCAACTGTTTAAATCAATAAAACTAGAAATATGTTGTTAAGATGCATAATTTTGCATCCATGAAGTGTGCCCGAAGTTTGCATCACCTCAAGCAAAAATAAAGCCACGTCTATGAAGTCTGTATAGTGGGAACGACGTTTCAAGATCCATTTTAGCGTTTGCATACTGATCTCTATCCCATTTAATCCAGCTAGTGAGTGAATAATTTCTGTATAACTCATGCCAAGGTCAAGGTCATTGTTGTTTAATACTCCACTTATGACCACATATGAAGGCAGAAGGCATTCATTAGTTCTACATAGGTGATACAATGCCCTAAGTAGGAGATTTATTTTTTATTTTTCTTAAGCTTATATGTAATATGACTTATTACATGTATGACCAAAATAATTTCCTACTTGGTAAGTGTAGCTAAAAACAAAAGCCACAAAAGCCTCTTACGTAGTCCTACATAGGAGAAAGTCTTACGAAGTCTTACAAAGGATGAAAAAAAAGTCCTACGTAGAAGAACAGAACGCTTCCCTATCCTATACAGAGATCCACAAAGAAATATATTTATACACATGTGGGCCCTACATTATTAAGTAAATCAATAAATAATCTACATAGACTTAGAAATGGTCGATCATATTCTACAATATTGATAGATTTTCAGAAATCTTTTATTTATCAGCTCAGAACTTTGTCTCACATTCTAACCTCAAATTATAAATATAGACTTGACAGCAGGTACCATTTTGAGCCTTGATAACATATTGGAATTTGCATTTGCAGTTGATGGGTAGATCCAATGTTTTAGTTGCTCCAGGTCATGAAAAACTAAACACATACAGATACTAATATGAATATAAAAACCATAAAGAAGCATTAAGATGAAAGCATGGAAATTTATGGACAATATAAAGACAAATACTTACACAGATGATGCATTTTAGAAAACATTTTTTCAGGGAATAAAACCAGGAAAATACGGTAAATCAGTTATTTTACATGTTTAATCATTACAATTTCCACATTTAATCACACTACATCTTTATTGTGACCCTTTATTCTTCTGATTAATTTCTATGCAACGTATTTTTCCAGACATGTGGTTGCTGTGGTTGTGGTTGAGGTTATTACTTTCAAATGGTTTGACTCAAAATGAGTATACAGAAGAAACAGTTGCACACACCATGGGTCAGCTATGAAATTCTCCAGAAATTAGATTTTAGCGTCCATTTTAAATGACAACTTCTAGAAATAAATGCATGCTCTCACTGGCTATGAATTTAATTGATTGGTTAATCCTTTCATTAACTAAGAACATACTTGAATTCATTTTCCAGAGCAGTTTTTACTCTCCCTTTGTCTGCCTCAATAGAGTGCTTCAGACAGTAGACTGTAGTGCTCACTGAAATGTAGGTTGTCCTCTTCAATGTAAAACAAATGTCAGAACAAGCTGAAAAACTAGTTATCGATTTTAATGGTCTTACAATAAATAAATAAACAAACATGTAATCAGGAATGATAAAGAAATATTCCTTATTCCAAATATTGACATCTTGTCATTTTTATGTAGTTTAAACTGTAACCTACTTAGTTACACAAATATATTTATAATGGGCAACATATAATGTATGTTGAGAAAAACTGAGGCATGATAAGAGATCGTTTTTATTTTGAACTACAGACCAGACACACTGGTTTATAGTTAAGTAATTGCTCACAGATAAACCGGCAATAACAACTCGGGAGGTGGCCAAAGTTGCAGACTCTGCTCGTTTATTATGGGCGTAGAAATGGCGAGAGACTGGGGCTACAAACAACGACAATTCCCTCACAGCAGATTTTCACTAGCGACACTAGTTCCTTACATACAAGGAGACGAACACACACACAAAGACAAGAATGGGTAATATCGGGGTCTGAGGGTCTGGTATGGTAAAGTGTTGCAGGTTTCCGACCAGTATAACTACTACTACTAGAGGGAAGAGAGCGAAAGGTTAAATAAGGTTGGGATGGTTCAATGCTGACAGCTGTGCATTATCAGCCGATCAGTGCACCCCTCCCCTGCATGCTGCCACTATGACAGCCTGTCACAAGGTAAATGAAACTAAATGAGTGATAATGCGACCACAAGATAAAAACAATTTAAATAAACCATTTCTAGTACCTCTGTAACCAGCCTTCCCAAATGTGCATATCAGAAACCCCATTGAGGGCATTCTTCTAATACTATATAAAATACAATGTATGCATGCTTTCACATAAACAGTTATGTAAAAGCTTGGAAAATCATCAAGAAAAAACATTCCTTGTCTACACAGCATTGCTTCTGCTGCCCTCCGTGTGGAAAAGGAAACATTTCAAATCCATAGCCTAGTCAGTGACTTCTTGAAAATAGTACTATTTATGTAAAAAGACCATCATTAATAGCATTGAACCATTTCGATTTGGACCCTTATACATTGAGCAGTTCTCCTTTAAAAAATAAAATAACTGTAGCTGAAAAACTTGATATATCAAATCAATAAATAACCTCTTTAATCAATGCAATCGGTTGTAAAAGTGATACATGGGGAAGGACTTTCAGGGTTGCCAAGTGAATAATTTGAAAGATGAAGGTTCTCGCATTCACCAGATATGGATCTGTGCCAAATATGACTACTACTTTTAAACTTTAATGAGAAATAATATTTAAATACATTTTAGATTGAATACACACTTCGTTTGATAGCCGAACTGGAATAAAACAGACATTCGCAGGAACAGGTTTGCTGCCTCCAACACAAACAGAAATAGGTTTATGTCGTGTTAAAAATAAAGCAATATCTGCATAACATTTCAATTTCATGGGTACATGCAAAATGTGCAGGTCCTGCAGGAAGAAAATCCTAAATAAAATGCTGTAGTTTGGAGTGCAGTCTGTCACTATCCACAAAAAAATACAATACAAATACAATAAAAATACATGAGTCATGAGTAATACAAAATATTTCTTTATTAATGTGTTAAACAATCCTTCACTTCAAAATTATGGCATCTGTTAATAATGTATAGTACAATTCTAAGCAAAGCCAGACTGACATGGAAGCTTTCTGACTCATGGTTCTCTTATAATGGCATCTTAAGAGAATCAAATAAACATAGCAGCAGATACACATTCACAAGATCATCAAATCTAATAGTTAGGTTCTATAAAAGGGAGACATTTCTGTCTCAGTCGCTCTAAACCTAGTCTAATCTTCAAAAAGCAGAGGTGCTCACTCCTCCCCGAGACCCCTGCTGTTTTAACACGTCACTAACTCCTCCATAGCTAAAGGATTGGATACACTGATAGATAATTGAGTCAAGTATTGACTTTAGTTAAATCAGAGTGCAGGTGGAGCAAAATACATTTACTTAATTTTGTATCTTTCCACTTGTATGAAATAAGCATATGTATGTAGGTTTCCGTTGGTTTAAATTAACATGAGGAACACAGGCAATTTCTTAGAGGTGCATGTTCAGTTGGAAAAACAAAAACGTTTCCGAGTGTTGGAAGTGTGCTACTTTCTCCCAGTCTAACTACAGTTCAGTTGGCAAATTAAAATATACTGCCAACAAACATGGCAATTAAAACGGCAAAAGGCCTTACACAACTTTTCACAAAACCAACCAATTTCTCCCACAGGCACAAAAGTACATGAAACACACATTTACCATTGGACTTTGCATTGCAAACAGAAATAAATCATGCTTTCTATGAAAATTAATGAAAAAAAAAAATGAAAAGGAAGCATACATTTGGTTTTTAAACTACATTACTTTTAAAACGTAAAAAAATATATTTAGCTTATATATAATATTTATACTGTACACAAGTTAATTTGCTGCATTTAATTTAGAGGTAAAATATATCTCATCTACTAATACTACTCATAGTTTATACTGCTGGAATGGGCTCAGTTTATTTTATCATGTGTGCAGACAGACAAATTAATTCCAGTTGAATGTCCTTCCAATCAGTTCAAAGAACTTTCGGTTAGGTTCATGGAAAAAGGAGTAGAGCTTGTCAAGTATTGGTGGTGTGACTTGAGGATGTGCTCTCCCCTTTGAATCGTGTAAGCACCTCTCCCTGCCATGATCCCGCAGGCAGTAAAAGCCTTTTGTTTTGTTGAAATAAAAGTTTGAAGCATTAATCTGAGGCGAAAGGTTTAAAAACTTTTCCACCATTTTCATCTCAGGAAACGGGTCTTTGATAAGCTGATCTCCATCCACCATGTGGATATGCTCAAGCGGAAAATACTTCAACCAGTTTTGCATGTGCAGGTAATACAGACTTCGGTTTAAAGCTTTGTAGTCCGTATTGATCTCCCCGTTCTTGATGAGCACGGTCTCAATGGGTTGATATTGTTTGTGCTTTTGAAGGCGATTATAAAAAACTTGTGTATAGTCTGACAAGACTCTCTCGGTCGGGTCTCTCAGTATGAGCAGGAGCTTTATGTGTGGATTCATTTGATAGATTCTCTCTGGAACTTTACTGGAAGTGAAATAGGCAGGGGTTTTCTCAACTGTGAGCTGGTGCGTGAAAGAGAAAGGCATTTGTCGAACATACCACTCATATCCTTTTTCAAAGTGGTCCTCCCAGTCAAAAAAGTGCACCTCGTTTTCTGCTGCTGCAATGTCCGTATGGAGGCTGAGCATTTCAATTAGGGCCCTGGTCCCCCCTTTCCTCACTCCAATGATAATGGTTTGAGGCAGTTGCTGGATAGTTCCATTTGGATGAACAACCTCTGTGTCGTTCGGCGGCGGAGTAACCCTCTGCAAATCACTCTCAACAGTCTGTGAAGGAGCTGCAGCATCACTGCTTTGGGTAGGTCTGGAAGGAACAGAAGGGGGTTGTGCCAGCAGCAGAAACAGTCCAACCAGGAAAACCGCCATTAGAGAAGTCCTCGCCCTGGTCAAATTCAGCCTGGCAAAAGGAGCACAACCGTAATCCTCATCGGAAAGAAGCTGGAGACATGCTGGCCCTTTCAAAACGCTGGCAGATTTGTCAATATAAGGTAATCACTGAAAAAGAACAGAGATAAGGGTCAAAATAGAGATTAAACCAGATATTCAATTCCATTAGATGAATGTCATTTCTAATGAAAACCCAAAAGGTTTCTGCTTAGCACATTTTATTAATAATCCTAATTTTATTAAGGGAAACATTCATTTCACTTAGATATTAATATTCATAATGGTTAGCACTAAAAGCAACTACATGCATGCACAGATTAACCCTGCTGTGGTACCATGGGGTCTCTGTGACCCCACCCCAATGGTACTGTCAACATAACTTTTTTCATGGTACCAGAGCAGGGTTAAAGCAACACTCTACGGTTATGATTACAGGTTTATGTCTGTTACTTCTGCAATTCAACGTTATGAAACTTTATGAATGGGTTCCTCAGAACCGTAATTCATGTTTTTAGCTATACGCTTTGAGATCCAACTTAACGTTGAACATTTTGAAAAGGACATCCCTAATTTTCTTGTGATGGGTTTATTATTCATGAGTTTCAAAAAGGAATGCAGAGTACTAATACACTTAGAGACATTTAATGTATTAAAATCTCTCACTCTCAAAAGAGATTAAGTTAATGACAGTCACACAATATATTGTGCATTCATTTATTTCACATACAGTACAAGTAGAGTACGAAATAAAAATCATACTTCCAGGTCAGATACCATACTGATTAATGCATCACCCCAAAAAGGTTATAGATAATGAAGTATATGTCATTAAGTTAAACCAACATTTTACAGAAGCCAAAATCCTCCTTTGTAACCTTCTAGTGCCCTTGATACCTTGTAAATCATTCATTTTGTTTTTGTGGTCTGGTTTCCATTGTAAAAGAAAACTGCTTTCTGAGGAATAGTTTGTGGTACACATCCTGGATCAATAGGCCATTCTGCCTGCTAAACAAACACTGTAACATGTCGATATTAATACATTTCAATGTCATGTTTGGGAAACAATCAGGTACTTAAAGAACATGACATGCAGGTGTGCTTCAATTCATTTTAAAACTAAATTATAAATAACTTCAGTAATTACAAGCATTATTCAATCATATCTATAAAGGAACAAAAAAAGGAAGGAGCACATGCTTTTACATTTTAGTACTTTTTTACACTGTGAAATTAATATTTTGTACACATGATATTACAAATTCTGATATTCAGCGGTGTCTTGCTAAAATGTGGGTTAGAATGACAATTATAGTTGTATCAGTGTGGAACAATACATGTACTGATGAATGGTTTCTAACAATGTTGTTATGCAAGTCAAATGAATAAGGTGCTCTACAGTGTAGTGCAATATACCAATCTAATACCGAGAAGATGCAAGTGTACATCTGGGATTGAAAAACAAAAGTTCCACATTTAAAAGCAGTGTGCATTGTGCAACATATTCTTAATTGCGGTTGCTTTAACTGATGCACACAACAGACAGGCATGCTACTCACGAGTCTTGTCTTAGTGAGGTTTCCTAATTAGCATGGTCTTCCTGGGCCCTGCGAGTTCTTGTGAATATATGTTAAGTATTTTAGTTATTGACATGTATTTAAATGTCGCTATAATGAAGAGCAGACGAGATGAAGCAATCCCCTGGCATTTCTTAACGCCTAGGCAACAGAAACTGGAACAGCCTGAGCACAGTCCGCCTCTTTTCCAGTGCAAGACATTTTTGAAGTGAATAACACAACCGTCCATTATTGTCCTTAACAATTCCATAAACAAATAAATAAACCATTGAAAAAAAAAAATCTATACACACACACACATTGCATATCTGCGCATTCTGCACCTTTAGACTGTTATAACGACAGTCCTTAAGAGGTTGCAAACTTCCCAACATTATGTAATGTTTTCACATCTAGCTGCACAACATGCGCATGCTTTCTGATTGCAATGTTATTTATCTCTGTTATTGTGTAGCCTACAGCCATCAAGAGGAATAGGTTTAATTGTTATTTAGTAGCGCAATACTTTCCAATTACAAACCAAGTAATGCTGCCTGCGACCTGTATTTAAAACGACCCAAGTTTCTGATCACCACTGTCATGCACATAGATACATTGTACTTTTCCAAAAATAAAAACATACGTACATGTCACGGCCAATTATTGATCAATCGATTTCAATCGCAGCACTGAAATGTCAAAGTATGAGATGTGACAGATGTGTGCTATGCAAGTTGTTTGGCCGGGGATCATGTGCATATGCATACGAAATAACTGACCGAGGAAACACTTACTTACTTCACATGTGTGGGATTTTCCAGCAGCGTTTGCAAATCTTAAAACACGCGTGCCAAAACAAAACCAGAATCGGAAACCCATGCTGTGCAGATGGGCATTTACATAACGGTGTGCTGTACCTTGCACTACGTCAATACAACATTTTCCCGTTTTAAATTACAAGTCTGCAATCATAAGTCTGTACTGGATCGTTTTGTAATCCAACGTTAATTAGGTCCCGAAATGAGAACACGGGTTAGTCGACAATAACTTATTGAGAAAGGATCTGCTAGTGATTTAAATGCAATGTGCAAGTCTTTCCTATTCCGTGACAATCAATTGAACCAGATGCCCTGCAATGTGAAGCATGTGTCAGGGGGTGTTTTCTAAAGCTGAATTAGCAACACTTTTTAACAACACACTCCCGAGTATGTATTGCTTGGGATTACATTCCCAGCCCGTTTTCAAATTAAACGAGATTAATGAAAACTCAATCTATTCAGCGTTCCCATACACAGTAATCCTACATCCAGCTGATATGCATGTTGAGGGACTATCCACAATTCTATGCATTTACAAGGTAGTACCAGATTGCATACGATTATCAAACCCCAGCCATAACTAGGCATACACACACAGCCTACCCAGACATAGTTTCACTGTAAAAAAAGTTAGCCTCTTCTTAAGTTATGAACCTGAACCTATATAGTAGGAACTGTTTCGCCATTATGTTAAATGAGATCTTACATTTCATGAACGCACGCATGGATCTTCTCCCAACCTTAGCTCAGGTGATCATTTTTGCTGCGATGCATGAAGAAATAGAAGTCAACACTGTAGGCTACATAAAGATGGGTGGGTTTGTTTCCCCAATAGGATCCATCACACAGAAACAATGAACTTTTCTTTTACCTTTCAGCGATTGATCTTTGCGCATTGCTCACCGTGGCTGCTGGTGCGGATACTTGATAGGGCAGCTTTTGCGGAGAAGTGCAGCTGACTAAATGCTGCGCTATTTGGCTGCTGGCGGAGAACAGGAAATATGGGCTCAACAACAGAGCCGAGAGCTGGGCTCCAGTGCGCACTTGCTCCTCCTTCCCCAGCAAACTGGAGTTGTAAATGCCGTGCCTGGTTCCCCCCCGTATATAGTCTCCCACGCCCAGCACGCAAACACAAGCCCTCCTTCTTCCGTGACTCAGTCCAGTGTCACAGCAGTGTATTACGCAATAAAACACTTTGTATTCATAATTTCTTAGCAGGATGTGTGACGAACGACCGCAGCAATCAACGACGTCATTTGTAAGCCCCACAGCACGTTTAACACACCTCTTGTTGACCAATCTTCATTCATTCAATCTTCATGACCTCCACACACCTACATAGGTACACGCTTATACAGTGTTGCTGAAAAGTTCCTGAGAAAATAGTTTGTTAAAAGTGAAAGTATCCAGAAGTATCTGTGAAAGTTCTTTATTTGATAGTTATGATTTATTGAGTTAAATATGTTTCATGAAATATACAACATTATTGATCAATTATGGTTTTTTTTTGTTTTTTACATATTGTTGGACACTAATTCAGCTTAACAAAAAAAAAAAAAGTGTAATTGAATGTTAAGACTGTTAAGAGTTTGTACACTTTGCACTGCCACTCTAGTTTATATGTTTAGGCTATAGTTTAATTCATTCTGATTATTAAATTAAATTAATCAGAAAATACTTTTTTTTTAATGTGAATAATGGGTATTGGCCAATGGACTGTTCTGTGCCATAATTAATCAATTTACAGGATGCATCATGATGTACGTGCAATAGATTGAGCAATATCATATTTTGGGAAAGTTTGTGTATCAGATATGTTCATTGTTTAATTTTCTTAGGTATCATTCAGAAGAAGAGTATCAAACCTTAACTTAAAATGACAGGGGGTGTGTTCTGAATTCAAAATACACAGCATTTCAAAATTTAAAAGTTTTTTTTCTCCTGCCACAAATATCTGATTCAGTATTTTCTAGTTTCAAATCACTGTGAAACAGAAACCAGTCAGTTCCAATTGCAATTATGAATGACAATAATACAATACATGTCTCATGTGATATTTGCTATGTGACATGCCATGTCATCTATTGTAATGAATGAACACAATGATTTGCTCTAATGTTTGTCTACAGAGGGCACCACCATCTCTATTTAATTTAGGCATAAGATCAAAGAAGCACATGGGCAGGGAACGTTAACTGAAGATTCAGAAACAAAACCAAACCTGTGCACATATGTATTTGAACCTATAAAAACATGTTCAATTAACCCTTTACTTTATATATGGTCCTTTATCTGTTTTAAACAAAATATTTTAAGCCTGTTTTCATTGGAAGTATACCAATAGACCCAGGAAAATGCCTCCCTTTTCCGGTTTTGGGGAAACTAGGTGTAAAAACAGTTTTTCATGTCTCAGTAAACACATCTTTTTAGAGATTCACTAGGATGACTTTATTTTATTGTATACTGTCTAATTTCTTGGTGAGTATACAAATATATCAATATAACTATGGATTTGGATGGAAATGTACTCTATTTTGTAGTCTTTTTACCTCTAACATCTGACATTTCAAAGTGATTAAGGGTTTCAGTTTTGACACACATTGTTCTGCTTTTTAGCTTGCTTCCTTCAGCATGCTGTTTTAGTAAACCCAAAATCTCACAATCTCTCTGTACATCTGAAACATTGACACACCGTCTATCATACTAACAACTGACAGAGCAGTGGCTTTTGGTTTCATCATTTGAAAATGTGCACAATCATAATGTAGCATTTGTAGTAGTGAGCTAAATTTAGCAAGCTGCAGAAAAAATAATAAAAAGGAAAGAGAGTTCTTCTGATTCAAAAGGAGACCAGGTAAGGTTAACCCCTCTTTCTGGTACTTGTCTCCTAATAACTCAGCATCGCTTTCTCAAGATGCCCAAACAATCTGCCCCACCCCACATACACACGTTAAAGTTGCACAGTCCCTCCAATAAGCATAACAAAAAGAGTCCCAGATCACTACAAGATTATTTTGATCAGCATGGTGTGTATAAATCAAGACGTAAAGTCAATCTTGTAGAAAAAATAAGTTACCCATAGAAAAGTGGCATTACAATTTGCAGAAGACAAAACTAATACCAATATATATCTTTGACACTCTCCGCTAGAGGCCTGCTTTATTTGTATTTACCAATTTCAATTATTTTATAAACCTTTTATTGTTGGAAGGTTCACAAAAAACCTTATTCTGTAGAATACATCCCATACTCACCCCATAGCATGACTGTCAAAGCTTTCAAAACAAAATATTACCTTCCACCAGTAATATAGGCCTCTGTCACAATGTTCAATTCTGAATATCTACCTTTAGCAAGCTGTTATTTCCTTCCATTTTCCACTGTCTTTTTTTGGTGCTAACTTCTGTTCTGAATTCCTGAAGTGTTATTATAGTGATTAACTGCTCATTTGGTCTTAAGCACTTGAAACCTTAATTAAGAGTACAAAATCCTGCTCTTTCAGCAGCCAGACATGTGAATGTAAGGCGTACCAAGTAAAATGCACAGTTATTCCTACCTTAGTGCTGATAACATTCCTTAGTGCCTTATTTGAACTTGACTATTTTTGTACATGATAAGTGCTAACACACATGTTAATGTCAACCTAATGGGGAAACTCTTTTGTAGATTTCATTTTTATTTATTTATTTATTTATTTATTTATTTATTTATTTATTTATTTATTAGCAGACACCCTTGTCCAGGGCAACTTACAAAATATAAGCGCGATACAAAGTGAATCTTTATATCTATATCTATATAACCATTATATCTGCCCTTTCACAGGGTTACAGATGGAATGGATTTTCTTTTCCAAGACCTTGAGCTGTATTGAAATCAGTGGTTTACAACTGGTTCCCTAATATTCCCACTATATATTCTGAGTTATCAGTGATTTTGGTAAAAACTTTGTGTATTATTAAAACCTTGACCTATTTTCAAATGAAAAATTGCAATTGGATTTTTAATTTATATGTAGAAGAAATTGGGATCTCACAAAGTCACAACTGAATACAAGTTTGTAATTTGCATTTTGGGGGTAGTGTGTGAGGGCTGAAGTATATATTTTCTGTCAATCAGTTGGAGTAGGCCTATGACATTTTTTATGTTATTTGTGTCTATCTTGCAAAGTAAGATTGGACTGTATATACAATATTTTTGTTAATTGGGCATTTTGACAAGTAAAACCTGTAAGGTGCAGGTGACTTATTTTTGTGATGACTATAGTAAATATACCTACTATATTTTTTATTGGTCTTGCCCTAGACCAAATCAAATTGGTGACCTATCGACAACTCACAAATTACAAACTTGTACCCAATTTAATTTTTAATTCTCACTAGTACAAAATGTCTAATGAAAATTAAAATAAATCATGATTGGTGTAGGAATGTGAAGTGGATCAATACATCTGTGCATGTGTTTCTCATGGGAGAGACAGAAATGAAGGAGTTGGGGTTTCTGAGAAAGGTCACGTCCACCTTTTTTCATCTTTTTTTAATGGCGAGATAAAGTCACAGCTGGGCATAAGGGATATGTGCAGTTCCCAGCTTTGGCCTTAAAGTCTAAGGTTTTATGGCATCTCTTTTTCTAAATACATTCTGTAACTTTCCATTATGTGAGAGGGTGTTTCTGGAGGTGTCCAGAGAACAGTCAGTGATCAAAGGGTATATTTAAGTTCTATGTTTTTCCAGAGCTTTGAATTGAGGAAAGTTGCTGCTAGGTGTTGACTTGCAGAGAGGATATGGGAATCTGATGATAATTGTATGGGCTGACCATGAGTGAACGGAACAAGAAATGGTTTAGTCAGTGGAACCTTGGCTTGATAATAGAGAGCTTGCCTTGTCGGAGCTTTATAGAGGATGTTGCTGGTTTGTTTCTTGTATTCTCTTTTTCCCTTTTTTAAGTGTCTTGCTCTGCTGTGCCTGCCTACTCCCTGCTGTGATCCGACCCAACTTTTTATGATAAGACTTTTATACATTCTACACGTGCTGTTTGCCACTGTAGCTGGAGTAAGGGCCCCCGACCCTGTTCTTTATTGAAGCCCTGCAATCGTGTTCAATTCGGGACATTTCTGGCATCCAGCTGATGACCAGGTTCCGGGCTGGGTTTGCATACGCTTTGGAAGGCAGATTCATGGTCATGTGCTGAAACATGGACCACATAAATGAGAAGCTGGGGCGGTTGTGCTGAAATGCTTTGTGGATTGTTTGGGTAGTGTTTGAACCCTCTGGCTAAGCAGTTGCTTGCTCTCATTTGCAGCTCCACCGGAGATGGCTGCCAGGTGTCGTTGTGGGTCCTCCTCTTTGTGATATGCTGCTGGGCTTCTCCATAGATCATTTACCTCCTGGATCTGAGTTATCTTGCTCGTGCTTCGCTGACCAGTACACTCATGCTGGATCCATGCCCTGGTTGTGGTGGAGTGGAGAAAAGACACCAAGAGTCAGGACACAGTTGACAGTGTAATGAGAAAATAAATAGAATTACTACCCCCTTGTCCCTCCCTTACCTGTTCCTAAGCATCCATCTATTTGTCCTTGTATCCTGGCCAGTGTGCTGTGAGAGAAACTTGTTCTTGGTCTATTAAAGATCTGTAATAAAATTCTGTAAATATTTGACTTATCTGTACCTGCCTCTTTGCTGACTTGTGGGTACCACCTCAAGAAGCGATTGCCTTGGTGTTTGGTTGAGTGGTGCCTTCCCCTTTTGGGAATTGTTTTTAGCCCATTGGCCCCCTGACATTTATGTAAAAATTCTGATGAAAAACTTATAATACAGTTTGTCTAATTGGAACAAGCAGTCAGCTGCTTTCATTCATTTTCCTGTGTCATCAGTATGTTAGAGAAGGTGTCGACAAGCAACACTGAAGGTAGGCAACACATTCAAATTCATTAGCAGTTAGTACAATGCAAATTTATGTTGACATTGTCACATGAGTGGGTGTAATATTATCTAAATTTGGCCATATCCTGAAAGAGTATATGCATGTATAACAGTGGTTATAGTCTTGCAGTCACCCATGAAAAAATGTATCTAGTCATCGTGCAACCAAATTTACTCCAAGTGCTACACACAGGGGATCATAGACATGTGATTGGCAATGTGAAAATTAGTCTGGACTAATTATCACTAAATAACTTTTGAGAACTGAATTGACACTTTGCAAACTGCCAACATCACCATGTCCCTGGGAAGGGCTGCTGAAAGGAAAATTGAAGCATTTGCAGATATGCTATGTGGGTGCCTTACACTTGATCATGTATCTATGACCAGAAGGCTGCATAGCTGAGGCAACTCTGGTAAGGTTTTATGATACTACTTTATTCACATATTCCTGATTTTGTTAATCTAATACACTATATAGTTGTGTTCCTCATACAGTCAAAACCTTGGAAGCAAAACATGAATAATATTCATTAGTATTAGCAACTACTTTGGTCAAATATTACCAAATGTAGGTGTGCATTCTTCTTAACAAGCTTTTTCCACATTTGTCAAAAGCATTGATGGACAGCAATCTTCATGTTATGCCACACATTTTCAATTGAATTTAGTTCGGGGCTCTGACTGGGCCACTCAAGGACATTTACTTTTTTGTTCCTTAGCCACTCTATGGTAATTTTGGCTATGAGCTTCGGGTCGATGTCATGCTAAAAGGTAAACTTCCACTCCAAGGCAGCAGGTTTTCCTCAAGGACCTTTCTATACTTTGCTCCATTCATTTACCCTTCTATCCTGACAAGCCCCATTTCCTTCTGATGAGAAATTTGCACTTGCATTTAGGCCAAAATATTCTAATTTAAATTTCTTTAGACCACACATTTTTGTGTGACTTTGCTACAGAATCTCCTGAATGTTTTCTTGCATACTTCAAACACGATTCAAGGTGTGCTTTCTTAAATACAATACAGGCCAGATGTCTGGAGTGCTTGGGATACTAGGTGTGTTTACAGTGCCATTTCTGATCCAGATCAAATACATCGGTAGCTATTTAGGTTTGCCTAAAGGGTTCGAATACTTATGCAATCATGTCTTTTCCATTTTTATGTCATATTAATTATATGCATTTCTGTTTTTGCTTTGAATGTGTGGAGTAGGTTGTGTATATAACATACATTTATTCTATTCCTACTTCAAAGTGCCATGAGTGCAAGCTTTAAAGCAACAACATTTGAAATACTATTGCAAGCCAAAAGCACAGAAGCTGCATAAACTACAAACAAAACATTATGGCTGCGAAAACAAACAACATAAAGACACTAACTCAAAGCAGAAGCCTAAAGACAACAAATATAACTGGCAATTATTTATAAATGTAATATATAATTATATATATATATATATACATGATTTGGATTGTTCGCTGTCTGTCTGTTGTTTAATAGTTTCATGTTTAGAGAGGGACCTGTGTGATAGTGTAGGTAGGTTCAATGAGCAGTTCAATTTCTGTTTTATGTCTGTCTTCTGAATCGCACCAAGCACTGTAAATAAATCTGCACTTCCCTGAACCATACCCCCATTGATATGCACCTGTTTCCTACACACAACGTTATTGAGCCCTGGCGTACACACATATATATACACATAAGAAACTACTATATGTGCATTCTACTATATATAGATATATATGAATAGTTTTCCATAACCACGTTACATTATTACTGAAGGGCACTGAACACTGATTTCCCATATCCCAGTAATACTACTTAATTATATGATCTTGTGGAAATCACAAATACAGTAACTTGAGCATAAAGACTTTATTGCCTTTTTTGTGATGTAGCTGAGGGCAATGGGAATAATACAGTCTTGCATATTCCTGATATAAATACGATATAATGGCGATCTTGTAAACAAAATAAATTAAAGTGCCTATGTCTTTTTTTTAATGTTGTTGTTGAAATAATTATGTAGTTCAACATACTAAACTAAGAGCAAATAATTATGTTTTCCTTGTACATCAGATAATTGTTTTAATTCATTTTATGTAATGGCAATGCTCAGTTATTACTTTCCATTTAACTTGATTGAGAAAACTATAAAGTGTGATGAATTTAATGGCATAATACAGCATTAATTTAATGCAAACCTGCACCATGTTTTTCTTTCCAAAAGGTTAACTAATTTAAATAATCAGTCCAGTATCTTCAACAGTATTTGTCTATTTGCTTTGAATATAATGAAAAAGGTATTAAGGCAAACACTTTCTATTAGCTGTTTGTGTTAATTATCAAGGGTAACAACATACATTTTTTTCTTAACGAGTTCATTCAGATTGTGTTAACTCAGTATCTCTCTCTCAAATATATATATATAGTATTCACAGCGCTTCACTTTTTCCACATTTTCCACATCACACATCAAATCTTTGGTTTATCAGCCTGCATGGTGTCAGTCTTGTAATTTCTGAAGCTTGGATATAAATGGTTACATTTTATGTATAGTAAGCCACGTTAAGCATTTTCTACATTAAGCATTTTAATTTCCCCCTTTAAAAGCTTTTATTTTCACAATGTTATATATAGATATATTTACATATAATATATTTATACATTCTGGAATACTCCACATTATCAGGGTTTAATGACAAGTATAACAAATAGAAGTTAAATGTTCACATGTTGTTTTTGTTGCCCTGCAGAATATGTTTAAATTTATATATTTGCAACTGCACCATTACAGTTTGGTAGCCAGGTCATTTGATTTTCACTTCCATTTATTAAAAAATGTAAATAAACAAATTACAAGAACAACCATACTCTCTGTCTTTCAGTGTCATGCACACAACTATCGACGTCCACAGCATGTGTTGTCATTTACCTCAGCTCAGGTGAAAAAACACCTGACCCGTACCAGGCCAGTTTGACTTGGTTCTGGTTTGGTTCCAGGTTGGGTTGGATGTGCCAGTGGAAAAGGGGCACTATTGACCTACCTTCTTTCTTTTCTTTCTCACCTCAACTGTTCCTGCTCTACTCCCCTTCAACTCCTCCCTCCTCAACACCTCACTCCTCTCTGGCTGTTTCACCTCTGCTTTCAAACAATCTGTGGTAATTTCACTACACTGACTCACTTAACTCTGCTCATGCTGCCTCCCTCCCTTCTTTCTTGGTCTTCTTTGATCTCTCTGTAGCCTTTGACACTGTCAATCACTCCATTCTCCTCTCCTCCCTTGTCAACATTAGAATTTCGGGTAACCGTTTTGCTTGGTTTTGCTCCTACTTTACTGGCTGCACTTACCAGGTAAAATGGCATGGATCTTGGTCCACAATGCAATCTCTCTTAACGTGCTCAAAAGATATGACCTGGACACCCTACTGCTGTCTCTCTATACCCACTGTCTGGGCCCACTCATCACATCCCATGGGTTCTCTTACCATTTATATGCTGAAGATGCCCAGATCTTCATTTATTTTCCCTCTACTGACCCTCTCATTACCTCTCACAACTCTTCCTGTCTCTTTGCTATGTCCTCCTGGATGCACTTGCATCGTCTCAAGCTCAACCACTCAAAATCTGGTCTTCTCTTCTTTCCCTTCTCTTCCTCATTGATCACATTTCAGTTCCACTGGAATCTACCACACTCTCCCTCTCTTCTTCCATTAAGAATCATGGAGTCACCCTTGACCAAGATATATCCTCCTCCAAGAACATCTTCACTCTAACACACACTTGCCAATTCTTCCTGGCAACATTTGCAGAATCCATCCCTTCCTCACCAATTACTCAACTCAAGACTCTGGCTATTACCCACTATTGTCTCGACCAGACTGTACCTAGCTACATATAGAATTTAGTATTTCCTTACAATTCCTCCAGACCACTCTGTCCGTCCTGCGCCAGAAGACTCGCTGTACCCCCTCTCTGCTCCCCTTTCACCAGATCCCACTCCTTTTCCACCCTCAGCCCTAAGTGGTGGAATGACTTTCCTATCAAGGTCAGGACCACCTAGCAATTACTCAAGGCACATCTGTTCAGACTTTACCTTTAATACAGAAGCCTAATCTCCTGGGCTGCTCAGCACTATTGCTCTTATGTACATTCTTATTTACTGCAACTTCTCCTATGCCTATTCATGCCTTTAGCTCATACCCAGGACTTAACTGTATTGTCAGCACTTGTTAGCTCATTGTACTTGGATGTATGTTTATTGTATTTTTACTGATTGTATTACTTAGCACTTTGTATTGTTTTTAAATGCTTCTTGTGTAAAATTGTAAGTCTACCTGGATGAGGTGTTCTGCTTTGATAATAAGCAAACAAACAAACAAACAAACAAATACTAAATAAAATGGGAGTGAGAGAGAGTGAGAGATAATCAGTTTTTTATATTTGCCTAATAGTTGAGTTTTAAAATTAAGTATTACATATAAATGTAACGTTAAAGGTAAAACAGAAATCTCAAATGCAAAGATGTGATGAATAAAAGAAGAGAAAGTCCCAGGAACACCTACATCTTCCCAACTATATATTGCATTAGCAAAGTATGCAGAGTCAATACTTTGTGGCTCCATCCTTTGCCAAAAATGCAATTATAGTGCGCATCCTTAGTCTCTGGGATTGAATCTGTATTAGGGAGTCTTCAGTCCACATTCAGGCAAATACAACTCCATGTTTGGTCGTGCCTTGCAAATGTTTCAATTATAGTTTATTTTCTGGACACATGGCCTGAGAACTGTAATAAACAGTTCCCAGAGGCACATGGGCATGTTGAGTCTGTGCTGCTCTCTGCACTTGACCTCTGGAGTTGTGTTTGATGACGACTAGTTTGCCTCATTCCACTCTTTTACAGTTTTTCCATATGAGCAGCTGATTGGTTCAACACTACACTAGCTTATTTGTATATTACAGTGTTTACTTACTTATCAAGAGTCTGGACAGGGTACAAAGAAATTAGTGATTATTCAATATATATATATTCAAATATTTTATAGCTTTATTCATTTTTTTCTCTTAACTTAGGTCAATGATCTTCAAGAAAGAAAATGAGAATTGCGTAAGTCTTTAAAATGACTGCTTAGATTAATAAATCTAACTTCATTTCTGCTCAGTGGGAAATTTTAACCTGGAGGTCAAGTGCCATTTTCTTTGTACCCATGGAAATTTCTTTATGTATTCTGATCAGAGAGAACATATTATTTTCATCATAATCAAATCCTCACAAACAACTTCCATTATGTTTCATGTTAATTAGAGAGAGTCCACAGTCTCCTACTGTGAGCGCAAATTACTTTCTTTTAGCCATCTGGGCATTTTGTTTTCCTTGTTGATGCTGCATCATGGAAACTGCAATGTTTATATTCAGCAGAGTACACTCAAAAGCTGACAAAGTAATAAACCATTAGTACATTTACTTCAAGATAAAACAAAAATGAAGGTCACTGATGCTTTGGCTTAGAAATGGTAAATTATATATATGAAGAAAGGGAGACAAAGGTACATTACATTTTGTGCATGTATTAGTGAATTTAATTAGTAACCTTTTAGTTCTCCTGTAAATTGTTTTATTTAGTATGTTACGAGTGGTAGATTTGCAAATGAGAGAAGACTTAACTCACAGCTTTGCTTTTTCCTATGAAGGGTAGGTAAGCATTGTTTATGTAAAGGAATACTTCCATGGGAAAACAATCCTGTGGAGACGGCAGCTTGTGTTTTGAGCTTGTAGGCAAGTCGGAGCTTGTGCTTTGTGAATTTGTCTTTTATTTTATATCTAAACATGGGAAAGGCAGTGAAACAATGCAATGCAATTAAATGACTCACAGGAAACAAGTCTATTACACTAATCAGTTATTTTCTTCATATGTATACGATATATTCATAATACTTGGAATTAAAATGGATTGCAAGCTGCATAAAAAATGTTCTGTATTGAAATGTAGATTACTAAAAACACCTATAAGGAAAAGCTCATTGCACAACATATGTTATAAGCATTAAATAGATGTGAATTATCATTGTTGACAAAGTTGTGATTAGAAATCTCTGAATGTAAGTTGCAATGCTCCTTCCTCACAAGAAAAACTAAACAGTGTTTGTAGTCTACATTTTCAGCCCACACAGTAATTTCCAGAAACTTTAAAAACATTATAATAACAAAAACATATAGACTTTTTCTGCAAATATTTGAATTCCACTGGTCAGTTCAATACATACATTTATACTTTATATACTATAATACAATGGTCTAATTAATACCAATCCTATAGTATTCTCTATGTTTAATAAATAAACATCAGAAAGGAAAACATATGTTTTTTCTTCTTTCAGTCTGAAAAGGAAAGCAAAAAGATTATAATAAAAAGGAAAAACATTTTTGCAGAGGGCAAAGACCTTCCTTTTCCTGTGTGTCACAGTGCCCACTAACGCTTATCTGCATCATGCAGAGCTTTCATTCAGTTAATCTGGGGAAGTACATTCATGGAAAGTGTTAGACTGGGCTGCAATGAAATGGTTAAAATGTCACAGTTCAGCGCGGTCTTTATAATTGGCAGCCTATCTCAATTCATCAATAAAAATATTTTTAAATATTTTTCAAAATATACCAAAAAACGTTGTCAGCGTGGAAAAAACGCAAGTTAACAAATCGCTCAACCATCTAAAATGGAGATATCAATCCCATAATCCAAGTTACAAGTGGGGCAAATATCAGATATCTCCACTTTAGATGGCTGAGACATTGTTTTTTCCATGTCAGGAATATTTTTGGTATACATAGATATTGCATTAGCATTCTATTGAACTTTAATTATCAAGTTGTTGAATGTTAATAGATTTTCAATTAAATAGCTATTTAATATTAAATTGGGCAACATAATCTAAAGCGTTACTGGATATTTTTTAGGAAAATTAAACCAACCAACTAAAATAAAATAATATTGAAAATGTCAATAGAATAAAGCATGATTTGAAAATGCCACTATAAAATCTGTCAGAGTGAATTGCACCTATAACTGGAATTATCATAAGCAGGAGGTTTAGATCTCATCAGATGTTTCACATTAAAAAATCCCTCTGCTGTATTCCAAAACTGAAATAGCAAAGAGCTTTAGTTATTGGGGATAACACGATACCTGTTGATATGTTTTGATCATTTTGAAGTTATGTAGTGTGACAGGCCTCAAAAAAGTAAATTTTGGTATTTAATCATGCACTGTAAAACTCTGGTAAGACATGTCTAGTGTTGAGAGTTTCTCAGCTGGTGGTCCACCATCCTGTAGCGTTATTCCTTTGGGGTATAACAATTTTCATTTTGGTACAAGGTTATTACTTGTGTAAATAACCAACATCAAATATAGATGCAAATTATTAACCTGGTCCTCAATGACATATCATAGTTTTAATTCATTAATTATTCCATGCTGTTTTAGAAACTGTTATATTAATGACTTAATATATTAAAGGGCAACAAACAGAAAATAATGGCAAGTTGTTTAATGCATCTTAAATAACATAACAGAAATACAAATAAATAAATAAAAACCTGCTGAAAGGAACCTTTAATCCATATGGGACTGACAATTTCCATGCCTGATATCACCTAAAATTGTGCCTAATCTTTTCAAAACAGGGGTTGTGGAAATATTTGTACATTTCAAAAATGAGGATTGCATAAGACTGCAAAACTGCACACTAGCATTGTCACCTCCTGCTGAACTTGCCAGAGACATCTTGGGTTTACACACTAGAACCGTTCCAGCAAGTATTGTGCTATAAAATAATTCTAGTTGCTTTTTAATTTATTACTGAAATAATTAAACAATACATTATTTATATAATTTATTTTAGGAAATGGAATGTATGTGGAAAAAACTAGATTCATGAAAATAACTATAATAATTCATATACATTTTATTAAAATGTCGAAAATAAACTTTAGGCTCAATTTTAGAAAAGGCAAAACAACTTAGCAAGTCATACAAAATGCATGATGCACATGCACATAATACCCTTTCTTATTTTAAATTACATTACAGCCATTTCGGAAACGCTGTCTTTGCCATGTTTCATGAATAATAAAATACGTTTCTGAAAAGAATGCTTTGATTTGAGACTGTTATTCTTTTCATTGTTGTAATGAATAGAAGCTACTCGGATGTTTTATGGGAAGGTTCCAGGACCTACTATCAGGTTCCAATGAAAGCATTTTTTATATACAGTGATAGTTTCAGTTAACTCATTGTTACAATAAGGTTGAGATGGCATGCCAACAATACATCTTATAGTTCATTTGACACTTCAATAATACTTTAAATTAAATTGAAAATGATAATCAGATTGCTACCTACTTTTTTAACAATGAAAATACTGCACACATAAGTTTCAGTCAGAATGGAAGTAGAGAGCAGATTTGGTTTATATGTTTATGGGGGTTCTAGTTCTGGATGGAGGAAATCTCTAAGCTGGGAATTTTTCAGAAAATTAATTGACCACAAAGAGTGGCAATGGATGTTCTGTTGGAATTATTGGAAAGTCATTCAGTATAGTGCGCAGTGTAATTTAATGACATGATCCAATCTTTATAACCTTTTTGTTCCTATATTTGGTTTTGCTCCTATTAGAATAAGTGCTGTCTCATGCTTTTTTTACTCATACAGCTACATTTTTCAGCACAAACAACCTTCCCTTGGCACTAAGTCCTGATATTATGTCCAAGATTACAATTAATAATTAATAAGTCACACCAACTCCTCATGCTACTCATGTGAAATGTTTTATTTTTGTATGTAATAATTAACTTGTCAGTATGGTTTATTTGTCTATTCTCAGTGAAGAACTCAATTTTAGTTCCTCCATACATAAAGTTTATCCTGGTTTCTTCTCCAGCACTTTGTACAAGAACAAACTAAATAAACAATCATGCAGACATTATCAAATAATGTATTGGAATGTATTATTCTAAAACTGAATAGATTTTGTGGACATTTAATTGATACAGTTACATATATTTACTGATAAATATGTATATATATATATATATATATATATATATATATATATATATATATATATATATATATATATATACACTCACCTAAAGGATTATTAGGAACACCTGTTCAATTTCTCATTAATGCAATTATCTAACCAACCAATCACATGGCAGTTGCTTCAATGCATTTAGGGGTGTGGTCCTGGTCAAGACAATCTCCTGAACTCCAAACTGAATGTCTGAATGGGAAAGAAAGGTGATTTAAGCAACTTTGAGCGTGGCATGGTTGTTGGTGCCAGACGGGCCGGTCTGAGTATTTCACAATCTGCTCAGTTACTGGGATTTTCACGCACAACCATTTCTAGGCTTTACAAAGAATGGTGTGAAAAGGGAAAAACATCCAGTATGTGGCAGTCCTGTGGGCGAAAATGCCTTGTTGATGCTAGAGGTCAGAGGAGAATGGGCCGACTGATTCAAGCTGATAGAAGAGCAACTTTGACTGAAATAACCACTCGTTACAACCGAGGTATGCAGCAAAGCATTTGTGAAGCCACAACACGTACAACCTTGAGGCGGATGGGCTACAACAGCAGAAGACCCCACCGGGTACCACTCATCTCCACTACAAATAGGAAAAAGAGGCTACAATTTGCACAAGCTCACCAAAATTGGACAGTTGAAGACTGGAAAAATGTTGCCTGGTCTGATGAATCTCGATTTCTGTTGAGACATTCAGATGGTAGAGTCAGAATTTGGCGTAAACAGAATGAGAACATGGATCCATCATGCCTTGTTAGCACTGTGCAGGCTGGTGGTGGTGGTGTAATGGTGTGGGGGATGTTTTCTTGGCACACTTTAGGCCCCTTAGTGCCAATTGGGCATCGTTTAAATGCCACGGCCTACCTGAGCATTGTTTCTGACCATGTCCATCCCTTTATGACCACCATGTACCCATCCTCTGATGGCTACTTCCAGCAGGATAATGCACCATGTCACAAAGGTCCAATCATTTCAAATTGGTTTCTTGAACATGACAATGAGTTCACTGTACTAAACTGGCCCCCACAGTCACCAGATCTCAACCCAATAGAGCATCTTTGGGATGTGGTGGAACGGGAGCTTCGTGCCCTGGATGTGCATCCCACAAATCTCCATCAACTGCAAGATGCTATCCTATCAATATGGGCCAACATTTCTAAAGAATGCTTTCAGCACCTTGTTGAATCAATGCCACGTAGAATTAAGGCAGTTCTGAAGGCGAAAGGGGGTCAAACACAGTATTAGTATGGTGTTCCTAATAATCCTTTAGGTGAGTGTATATATATATATATATATATATATATATATATATATATATATATATATATATATATATATATATATAATATGTAGACAAAAGCATTCATACTAACATGTTCATACTAAACACAGATAATAATTTAAATAAGCCATCAATTACACAAATAATTATCAAGCAAATACTTATAATGGCAAACAAAGTAAATTTGTGTAAACCAAGAATACGTGATATGCAAAATGCAAAACTAAAGCAAAGCAAGCCTCATAAAGTTATAAAACTTTAAGAATTATTTGTTGAAGCATTCCTAGAAGTACAGCAAGATGAGTTATTAATGAAAGTCACTGATCACTCACTCACAGCTGCTAGAGAAATCTCTTTCTTAATAGCTTTCTTCAACCTCAGAAGTGATGGAAATGCCTGTAGTTAGCATCTCTGAAGCACCTGCAGGTGACGGCACACAGACAGCTTTCAGGCACAAACTGGTGCGACACTGAATGGGAGCCGAGCACTTGAAAGTGAGTACCAGATTTTTAAGATTAAAAACTTGACAGAATGCGAACAATAAAAAGGAAACATGTAGGTACGACGATTAAAGTTGTAGTAGCATATTTCTATATACAACACAGATCTATTTTTGGCTCTTTCACGATTTGCTAATGAAGCTGCGCACAGCTGTCATAGACATCATACACAGAAGATACTGATATTCCACAATACAGCTATCTATTGTCCAATTACACAGCCCTGCATACATGGTGAGATGTTATACCTTGCATATTTCTCACTGAAATGAATTAAATTGAGTAAGTCTTTTATACCTAGATGTGAGAATTACTTTTGGTCAAAGAGATCATTTTACTTTTTTGGGGGGGTATTAATTTTATTCTGGCAAAGCACTTTGTAATAATTTGTCAGAACAGTCAGTACTACCAATCTCTTTGATCGTTTTTGTCTCCATAAGAGTGGTTTCCTAGCAACTGAACAGTGCGCTGTTGTAGCCTTGTCTTGCTTTGTCTGCTCGCTCTCCCAGGCCTCTGCTGGAATGTATGTTGGAATGTATGGCCTACTTTATTGGAATGTATATTAATGTATTTGAAAAGAAAGGTGGCTTCGTAAATGTCAGTTGGCTTTGGATTTATTGACACGGTTTAAGATGATTAGTACCTTAAATGTGGTCGTGTTATATGTGAAAACAATCTTGAATTTTAAGATTAACTTCAATCTTGAGAAAAGACAGGGAATCACTTCAAATCAAAACAGCAATGAAATATAGTAATGAAACTCAGAGCCAGATCAATTCTAACTGAATATCTTTCTCTGGTGTTGTTATTATGTTCATCCAAATGCCAGAATGACATGGTAGTATATTCCACTGGTAAACTAGATGGACAATTGTTATAAAATACAGAATGCCAAGGAAAATAACAGCAGGACCATATGTTTCAGAAGAGTTCAGAGCTCTGAGCAAAATATGTGAATGTCTAAATTCATACTATGAGCTGGTCTAGTCAGTAAAATATATGATAAAAATTGAATTATCTTTGTAAAACTAAACACAATGTTTCAATAAATACTTTGAATCAAACAGAGGAACCAGAGGCACTGAAGCAGGCAGGTGGGAATTCTGGGCTCAGTCATGGCTGTACAACAGATAATGCTGACCACCATGGGGTCTGTGCGACTCATGAAACACGCCAGAGCCAGTATAGCTTGCCTATCAGATGTCAAAACACTCCAGAGCTCATTTTCTATTTAATTTGCATCACTGTGTTGGATATCAGTTGGTAATTCCTACATAGATATAAAAATTAAAACAATTGCTTATTCTAATTTGAAAATGTCTCAACTTTGTTTAAATTAACCGCCTATATCCAAGTATTAATTGTTTTACCAGTAATATGTATTCATATTTCTATATTATGTACTGCTTATATTAGCTATAATTAGATTATATTAGCTATATTAGAAAGGGCTGGCTATTAATAGTTAACAATTGTGTAATATGCATGTGATAATTCCCCAAAGCTTTTGTCCTTTGCTTTTTTAGATATATATAACATCTTTGACTGTTCAGTATATTTTCTAATTATTCGTTTTCATGCACTTCACTTGGAGGACAAAAATCTGCAATTTCTTGCACCTAAGAGCAATAAAATATGTATGTATTTATTTATTTATTTAATCCCTGTTTTTCAGTATTTAGTTAGCCAACAAGATTAGGAAATCACGATGGTTTTGAATAGCAAAGAACGTCACTCAGAAATCAATTAGGGAAATGCTGAGAATGTGCTTTGGAAAATTATAACCCCATGAAATTGGAGCTGATGTGTAATCAAATAAATAGAAAGAATAAATAAATAAAACTAAACACAGCTGTGCAAATTATCATTTTAAAGTTAGGTTTTAGGCTAAAACTGGGTAATTATTACAAATTAATTGCTTAGCTCAGTTAAGAAGAGAGAAAACATTATCAATAATGGCAACATGAATTAAATAGTTGTAAAATCTTACACTTAGCTATAATTTAATGCAATCTGCAGTGGGTTGTGAAGTAATGATGCAGTTATACTGATACTTAACAGTGCTGCTATTAAGAAACAAATAATAAATTGAAACAATTAAATTATAAATGCCAGGTGATCTCAATGGTTTTATCGATCACACTTGACAAGGTAACACTTTACGATACTGAGCACCAATTGTTAATGAACTAATGTATGAATCCCAGAGGAATAATGCCTCATGCACTTCCACTGAGTTCTGATGTTGGTCACATGTAAAACCCGTAACCCCAAACCTATTCTGTATCTGCTTAGGTTAGGTACATATTCTTGTTAAAACATATCAACAGAACAGGATGTCTCGAAGTTATGCTTTGACTGTTGTGTTGTTACATCCAGGTACCACCTAAGAATTTGTGTAAGCATACATTCTTACAGCTGATGAAGTGTACAACCACATAAAGTAACGCAGTCACCTACACTTATAGATGTTAACTCTAATTTGATGCAGCGATTCAACAGTTGAAATTGAAGTGTTTGGACATGTAAGAACAGATTTTCAATAGGCTAATTTATGCATTGATTAATTACTGCCATCTCTCTCTCTCTCTCCATCTCTCTCTCACTATTTCTAGTGACAATTTTAAGTTGTGTGGTTCTCATACAAAAGATCACACTGTGCTCCCGTGTGAAAAAGAAGTTGCCCTTTATTGAGGGACCACACTTATAAAGCCTTTACAGAGGCTTAAGACTGCTTTCTGAGTCACAGAGGGGAAGGTAGGAAGGCTGTATCACACACTTTCTGATACAGCCAAGGTGAGACGAAATCCAGTACAGGGGGAATGGAGAACACAGGACAACACCACAAACCCTCCCTTACACTCTTAACTATTTACATGTGGTCACTCACCTCCCCATTGCATACAACTCCACCTTTGGGTCCAGAGGGGGCTGCTCCCAGCATGCATCTGTCTCCATTATGGTAATACTGGCAGCAACCCCTTAGTGCATCGCTGTTTGACCATCAGATGGTGCTACACTATATACACCAGCTGTGTGTGAACACAATTTTAAAGAGAAATAGTGATCACATTTTAAACAGACATGGCTCTCTTCGTTATTTTTAATGTATTCGTTTATTTATTTTACATGAGCACAGCAGTTAGGCTAAATGTTTAACTGGGACCTGGCACATGCTGTCACACTCGCAAGAATGGTGTTCACAGTGGTAGCTTGACTTTCTTCCAGGGGGACAAGGATATTAAAATATGCATTATGATTTTTTTTTGTCTAAATGCTATAAAAACATAGCAATCGCAAAGTAGCTGGATTTGTGTAATCTACAGTTGCCACTGTTAAATGAGAATCTCCGGCAGGGTTGGGAATGAGACATCAAACCCAACATTTAAACGTTACCAACATTAAAATGAAATATAAAACTAGATCATTATATGTATTCATGCTTTCATAGTAAACAAAGGCAAATAAATATATAATAGAAGCTCAGTGGTGACTTTATTTTTTGTTAGATGCTTCTTTCTTCTAAATATAAATATAACCGCTCTCAAGTTGTCAGTAGTTTACAATTAGCAGGTTGGCAAATGTTTTTATTTATGTCTGCATAGTCTAGTGCAGACCTCACAGCTCTCCCCCTCTGGTTACCACTGCATAAAATCTGGTGTGATTGTCTCACAGTGACTTTCTCACTGCCTGCACATTTTGGAAGCACACTGGAGAAGCATGTCTCCTCCCAGTTCACAGCTCCGGATATTTTAGATTTAATACAGAGACTCTCCTGCAGTTTTTTGAGTTAACAGAATGCAAACATGTTTTATTTAACTGGACCCCGAGATGGCAGTGGCTGTCTAAATGTGTGTTTCATAAAAGGTGGCCCATGGTGCCACAAACAGATGCTTAATATTTTTCGTAAGATTATAATGCCTATATTGATTTACTACCTATGGACACACTGGTGCAGCCATGTTTTTTTAATAGCTGGTTAAAAGTTGCTGTTCAATCACAGTCCTCACAAACTAGTTTCTAACAAGTTTGTGTAAACAATATGCATTCCTAAAAATATTATTTCACAATGAAAATGTGTAATCCAATGAATAACACAGCTGTTAATAAAACAATGTCAATGGTAATGGAAGACACTGGGTCTTCCCTGTTTATTGTAATAAATAAATATAATAATTTAACAGCTGGCATGTTTATAAAATACATATTTCTCCAAAATACCAAGTATTCTTGAAAGAAAAATAGCAAATATTCACTGTGAAGTTAAAGTTGCAGACAAAGTATGTGCCTTAATTGGAGGAGTATTGATTGATTGCTCAATGTAATGGAGCAACACAATGTATTGAGTGTTCAGAGGCTGTCACATGAAATGGATGTCAGGTTTCCCTGCTGTCCCAACCCTGTTGATATTTCAATAGATCCAGTCTTTTATTCACAACAGAAGAATGATACAATTTACTTATCAGACCAGATTATTCTGATGAATGAAAAGGGAGACCCATTCACTCATTGTTTTGGCTCTGCTTAATCCTTAATCCTTTTGTATTTTGTAGCCTTAGTGATGATACAAGTTATATGCTTGTAACTGTCAGGAATTAATTAATATTTTATGTTGAGATATTACATTTATCATATATGTCATATAGAAAAAAAAATCATATACCAAAATACATATATCATATACCAAAGTAGATATATCATATAGTAAAAAAAAAAAATCATATACCAAAGTGGATATATCATATAGTAGAAACAATAATTAATATACCAAAGTGGGTATATCATATAGTAGAAAAACTAAAAATCATATACCAAAATGTATATATCATATGTCACAAAAATATGAATCATATACCAAAGTGCAATGGTTTTCAAACCGGTCCTGGATCCTTCACAGGGTCACAGGCATTAGAGCCGAATGAGGGAGAAATCGATGTGAACGTTTACAAGCAGGAGATGAGCATTATCGCTGAGTGTACATATACATTAATATACACATATTACATTACAATTATAACAGTTTTTAAATTATTGGTTCTGTATTTGTTATTTATGATTTATTAATAGCTCTATTTTTGTATAATTTTTTTAAATGTAATTTGATGGTGAATGGTCGATTTATGACCAATGTGATGCTGTTCAACTTTATAACAAATGGAGGCAGCATCACATTGACAAAACATATCAGCTAATAATCAAAATGAAGGCAAGCCAAGTCGAATACTGAAACCAATCTAGTTTCATGACTGTACAGTACTGCCCATACAAAGTTAACTGTCAATTAAGTGTTTGCCACACCACTTGTGCATATACAGTATGTTAATGTTATTTTTCGTTTTTTAATTATAATAACTATACCACCCAGCAGTGGATCACCCAAAGGTGTTTCCACTTTGTTCAGTATTTGTAATACTCCTTTTACACAAGTAATTACGGAATGTTCTATGTTCAGTATTCTAATACTCCATGTATACACCGATCAGCCATAACATTATGATCACTGACAGGTGAAGTGAATAACACTGATAATCTCGTTATCATGGCAACTGTCCGTGGGTGGGATATATTAGACAGCAAGTGAACATTTTGTCTTCAAAGTTGATGTGTTAGAAGCAGGAAAAATGGGCAAGCGTAAGGATCTGAGCGACTTTGACAAGGGCCAAATTGTGATGGCTAGACAACTGGGTCAGAGCATCTCCAAAACTGCAGCTCTTGTGGGGTGTTCCTGGTCTGCTGTGGTCAGTACCTATCAAAAGTGGTCCAAGGAAGGAAAAGCGGTGAACCGGCGACAGGGTCATGGGCGGCCAAGGCTCATTGATGCACGTGGGGAGCGAAGGCTGGTCTGTGTGGTCCGATCCAACAGACGAGCTACTGTAGCTCAAATTGCTGAAAAAGTTAATGCTGGTTCTGATAGAAAGGTGTCAGAACACACAGTGCATCGCAGTTTGTTGCGTATGGGGCTGCGTAGCCGCAGACCAGTCAGGGTGCCCATGCTGACCCCTGTCCACTGCCGAAAACGCCTATAATGGGCACGTGAGCATCAGAACTGGACCACGGAGCAATGGAAGAAGGTGGCCTGATCTGATGAATCACGAGTTCAAGGTGTTGACTTGGCCTCCAAATTCCCCAGATCTCAATCCGATCGAGCATCTGTGGGATGTGCTGGACAAACAAGTCCGATCCATGGAGGCCCCACCTCGCAACTTACAGGACTTAAAGGATCTGCTGCTAACATATTGGTGCCAGATACCACAGCACAACTTCAGAGGTTCAGGGACTGGCCCTACACCATAGAAATGAACACGATGCAATAGATGTCCTATCATCAATCTTTAATATCATCTCCACCACGTGACTTTGGTATATATTTTTTGTGCAACGTGACATTTTCTGCTATATGAAATTTCCACTTTGATATATGATATATCCGCTTTGGTATATTAATTATTTGTTCTGCTATATGATATAACCACTTTGGTATATGATTTATATATTGTGCCATATGATATATACATTTTGGTATATATTGTTTTTGTTTTTCTGCTATATAATATATCCACTTTGGCATATGATTTCTTTTTTCTGCTATATGACATATCCACTTTGGTATATGATTTATTTTTTCTGTTATTTTTTAATTGAATGGCCCTTCATAGTATCTCACCATTTAAAGAATAAATTGGAGAAAAGCATTTGCCAGTCTTTGCCAGTAAAATAGGATATTTCAAAAGCAAGTGAGTCATGAAATAAGATGAGGAAATGCATGTCATATATATAGTTGTATTCATGTTAAATAGAGACAATTTGAGACAGTTTCTAATTTGGAAGAATACAACAATAATCTAATTGCAGTCTTTTTAAGAATTAAAATGATAGTCCATATGTATAATTCAACAGTATCTTCATTAATGTAAAAGCACTCTTTTATATTTAAATTGATAACTTGATTGAAATAATTTGCAGAATTACTACAATTTAGAGTACAACTATATTTGTTACATTGATAATCTAGAAAAGTAAATATACGGTATATATTATTTTAACAGAACATGTTTTCCAGTTCTGAGGTTAATAGTTTGGCTTGTCTTTCTGAAGATGTCTTCCAAACTGTAGTATGTTATAAAAACATTGAAAGGCTATGCCCATGGTGTGTTGTGGTTTGCTCACTGTGAAAATATCACCATGTTGCATGTGTGGAGAAAGCCTTATCTCGCTCCCTTCCTAAAGAGTTTAAATCAATACCATGTGAAAGCAGTCACCGTCTGCTTCAGTAAGGTTGAAATCCAAACTCCCAGGTGCCGCAGGTCTTTGCATTTTAATCAGACACAGTAGGGTGCGGTGGTTTTAATGCTTGCCATCTAGGATTATGGAAAATCTGGGAAATTATCGTGTATCATTTACGGCCAACTATATGGCTGGCTGTGGATTAAAGGAAGTCTTTGGCAGAACAACAATCTGAAGGGAATGTGTGGCTTATTGGTTCTCACCTCTCCCAAGAAAAGCCAACTTGTGCAGTTAAGCATGTATCCCCCGGAGAGGACAGACAACAGGGATGAAACAGCTTTCATTGACAACAATGTATTTTCTTTGCTTTTCCTTACAGTATTTATATTTACTTAAAACTGACAATGTCTTAATAATTTTTTTCAGAAAGGTTGCTAAACCAATAATTGACATTTTCTACAAGAATATGATTGGATTTCTTTTTCCAGTTGGTTTCTATGTACAGTACAGAATTGCAGTGAAAACTCCAGTAGTATTGCCACTGAACTATATAAATGGATAACTGCCCCACTGTTAAGTGATAGCAGAGAGCGAAGTCACCGTAAGATTGTTTTCTGCAATTTTACCACACCCAGAAGTAAGCCTCCATACAATTCCACTGATCTGTAGGTATTATTTTTAGCTAATTAAAATGGGCTTGTATACAAAAAAATACAGTCAGTTCAATGTCTGTATACTTGATTACAAATATATTGTGACAGTGATCAGAAATATACAACAGGTAACATAGGGTTCATAATCTGTAATAAACAGGGTGCTTTTATGATATAATCGATCTGAATAAGCCTGCATGATATAGCAACATTACTGTAAAACCTTTGTCATTAACAGAGGTGGTGTAACTTGTTATTAAACACATATTCAATGCTACTGACTCAGTGATGTGGCAGAGTCTCTTATTACGATGGCAGAGGCTTTCTTCACCTTAACCCCCACTATGCCCTATCCATATATACAGATGGGTATATATAGTGGGTATTACCCAGTTGTCCTCACAGTCTGAACATATTTGTCAGAAAAATCCATCTTAATGAGAGTATTAACAAGTATTCAACAGAGCACATAGTGCATTTAATTGAGAGCAGCAACATCTGTTTCCATGAATGAGAAAAAGAGTTACTCCATTTATGTCCCCTGCAGATTGTTGTTATCAAGTTGTATGTATTTGCTGGTAAATATTATTATTTCTAGAGTGAATGGGCAGTACACATTAGGTCATTACTGCTTAAGGTGTCAATATAAAACAGCCTTTTCTCCAACCAGAAAAACACTTTTGTTTGTATTTGGAAAACCTTGCAGATGACATCTTAATGTATTATTAAATAAATATACTGTAGCGTTTCAGGCTTCTTGCTACAAATCCAAATAAAAGCGGTGAGTGGGGGTCCTGCAACTGATTTATTTCTCAAACAGCTGACAGGAGAAGCACTGAACTTTGTTTATCTCTCTCTAAACTACTATTCCTATTTGGAACCGGGGCTTCCCCAGTCATGGTGCCCCCACCTGGTTCTCATGCGAACACACCTTTAACCCAGGAAACTAAAATAATGTAATCATAATTTAACATAATCAGATTCCCAAATGATCTGCCCCACCCCCCAACACACAGAACTGACAGACAGACACACAGCACACTGCAATCCCTCCACATAATAGTCCCAATTATATATGTGTGTGTGTGTGTGTTGACATCATTATGACTAAAGAGAAACACATCTAGGATTTATAACTGAATGACAAATATAACAAATATTCTCTCAGATATATTACACATTTCTGGTAGGACACTGGGTTCATTAAGATAATAGCTTTCTTGCTGAAGAATCAGTCTTTCTTCAATGAAATGGATGGGAAGACAAACACATGCAATGGCCTGTCTCCGTTATGGTTTTAAATGTCTATATTACAGACTTGCCAATGTTTCATTGTTCCTGCAGAATTATCTGCTGAGATGATCTATGCATTGCCACTCAGGCAAAATGTGTTATGCACTTTACGGAAATGCCAGAGGTTATCCTTGAAAGACTTAATGGATATTATGATAAGTAGTCTGAAAACTCAGGTCTGTGCATTTCATTTAAGACAATGGTGGTTGCTCACTGTGTGTGACAAGCTATGCTGATTAAGAGGTTGATGATGATGATGATGATGATGACATATTTCTGAAATGTAGTTTCATAAACAGTCAACCAAAAAGGGGGGATCTCACTGATATGTAAAAAGGTACCTGAGGAATATAACTGATATCTATTCGTATACAGAAATACTTGGAAAAAATTAATTATGCATATGCCTTGAAAGCAATCAAATTCTTACTGAGATAGATTGATTAAAAATAAATACAACTTTATTACCCTTAATGCTAATTTAAATAGTGCTGTTGTGTTTGTAGTTTTAGGTAATCCACAACAGTATATACAGTATACAGAGTTTAGGTACAATATGTCACAATATATAAATGTTCTTAAAAATATTAAAAAAAATTGAATTAGTGCAATTTTGTCTTACATCACAACGGGAGATCTGCTTTCCAATAAAGTTCTCTCCCATATCTCTTTAAGAATCTGCCCTTACGGTCAGAGTGTTTTTTTAGTTCTATTCAAGCAGGACTGTGTGACTTAATTATCATAATGCACTTAGTCATTATATTATTCTGCGTATTATCATGCAAAATATGTCTTTTTATCTTCTGTGTCAAAATTATATTCTTTACAAATTATATACATTAGCTTCAGATTCTAGAATGTTCTAAAAATAGCACTGAACTGACACCTTTTTCTTTTTTGTAAATGCCATGCATTCTTGTGGACAAGAATTTCATTTAATATACTACAATGTGAATAGATTTGGATGGAGTCCATTAGTCCCTTGTCTCCGTGGTATTCAAACAAAAATAACAACATGCCTGAAGACCTTACAACCTACAACAGCAACACCTTTTAAGCACAATTTACCAAGGTCATTATAATGGAAACTATATTAGAGTTCTGTGGTATTATAAGACACTGTTTTATATGTAATCAAGCTGTGCCATTTATTTTACCCTTCTCAAATAATTGAATAGGTGAGCAAAATAAAGGGAGACCTTGTTAAGGATATATCATATCCTTAACAATCCAACTTAGGTGACTCTTTTTGCAGTCAACATATAGACCAAGGGATTCTAAACCCCATTGAAGTCCTTCTTGAAATCACTAGATGTACTGCATATAAACACAACCAGTGTAAGCAATTTGTTACTGATTTGCCAAGTAATATGGAAACATTGTTAACAGAAAGTTAAAATTCAACATTAGTTTCTGTCTCTTATAAAACAGTCATCGTACAAAACTAAATTTGGCTGACAGGTTCTTCTATTTACAATAATTTAGCATGGCCAGCCATTTGGAAAAACAGTAAAGCAATTTCAAGGTCTTCAGTAACTCAATGCAGATGCTGCCATAAGATTCCCATCAGTCTGAAATGACAGTATATCAGAAGTAATAGGAGCAAACAGTCCATGTATTTATGGTGTTTTTGCACTGGGAAGCTGGGAGTCTTTCTTCACAACTGGCATGTTACCAGGGGAGTCAACAGTGTTTCCCAGCTAGTCTCTTGATCTACTGGGGCCTATCTGTCTTAATGAAAATCATTTTATTATGAGAGAAATTATCCTAAGTAATAGATTTTAAATCAGCAGACATAAAACCTGCATTGGAGTTCAAAGAAATACAGCTCTGTTTAGAATTGTATTACTGTTGAATTTATTAAACCTTTTTATGTATGAAATGTACTTCTTATTTACAGTATAATGCTATTTGTTCAGGGGTGCTGACTTACTCTGGTTCTATAAACTGTAATGGTTTGAAATAATTGTAGGTGGTTATCACATGAAACCCAATACATAAACGTGATAAAATCCATTGTCCTTTTATTGGATATGGATGGTTCCAAACTGAGAGACTCGCAAGTCATAACACTATTAATTCAGCATGTCAAGCTTGTGAATTATAGCAAACAAATGCCGCTGAAACTGAAGAAAAAAAGCTTTCGGTAGTAAGGTTTTAATACAAAACCAAACATGGGAATATGTTAATTAAGTAGATGCTCAGTCTGTTTTCACTCTTATATTGTACAGTGAGTTATGCATTTATTTTCTCCAGCTTCAATTTATACATTTATTGATACTAAACAAAAATGCTTTTTCACATTACAAGGGATATCAATTATGATAACATAAAGTCAAACTTTTCAGTTAGATCCATGCTCCAGACACTTGTTTTGCCTTTTTTGGTTTATATTTTCACTGATATCTTGTTGCCTTGGCAACTAAAAGCTCAGAGATTGGAGAACAGGTAAGAATCTATCAAACCTCATAAGAAAGTGTGGTTATAAAAACATTGGACTGCAAATACTAGAATCCATCAAGGTGCTGTTGTTTTAACAGGCCTACTCTTGTAAAGCATTTGTGTGAATTTGTGTACATAAGAACTGCAAGTACATGTTTCCATATCCTTTGTCATTAAAGAAAAAACAATGTGTGACAATTCATTTGATTCAAAAATCTAAATCTGAATAGAGAAAATGACTAAATGCCTCTGCTACACTAAGACCAGGAATTACAAATTAAAACAGTGTGATGATGCTGGGACTGGAGTATTATGGGCAGAAGTCAGTCACCCCCATAAGCACTGTAAGTGTAATCTTGGCAGGGTTGCAAGCCCCATTTTTGTAAAAAGAGTTTATGAATCTTTCCATCCTGTTGTGCTGTGAGGATACAATTTAAGAAATTTAGGAAAGGAGTTACTATCGACTTTTGTATGCTCAAACAATCTCACATGCAAAATAGCTTAAAAATAAGCAGAACATAAAATACCAAATCAGCTCTAATCTCTCTAGACAGTGTTTGAGAGCAGCTACTACTTATTATGCTGTCATTTTACTGCTTTATTTTTATTACTATTATTTAGTTTTTAGCAGACATCCTTGTCCAGGGCAACTTTAAAAAATAAAATAGGAATACAAAGTACAATAATTCAATGCAGTTCAAGGCTTAATGCAATTTACAAATTCCAATTTACACAAGTGTGTACAGTAAACAATATATGTCTTACATCCTAGATTGTAAAAGCTAATCAGTTCAGACAAGATTCTAAGTCACAGTCAAGAGCCAAGGGAAAGTGGTTATCTAGTGACTATCATTGGACGCCAAACCAATAAAAACAAAATATATAATGTTTTCTTTCATTCAAATATTAATGGTTTTAAGTATAATATACTATTATCTTGGTGATGGAGTGTCTCAGAGACAATGTAGGGTAGACATGGCAGCTAAAGAATGAAATGGTCAACGAGAGCTGTGACTGACCTTGGAGATTTGTAAGTGAAGCTTCCACTGCACATTCAAAACAGCAATGCCACAGGAACAGGTGAACAGGTGACCACTGCATGTATTTAATGAACTGTCTGGAATTTCCTGCACATTTAGAAGCTACGCTTACCATCTGGGTTGTCTAGACACATTGTGGATCTGTGCAACAGAAAGCCAATAGGACAGAACAGAATATAAAGATTTTTAAAATGTATTTAGAGGACCAAACTGAATTGCAAATTGAGTTTCTATGAGTTTGTGGGAGTATGTGCGTAGGATTGTATGGTTTTATGGAACAATATGTTGGTATAAATCCAGATTTAAGCTTCAGACATCTAAAATTTACTTATTGTCAAATCATACTTACATTTAAATTACACTTAAACTACCTTAACAGCAGTGTCTCCCTGCCTGTTACTGTATATTGTCTTTGTTTTCAAAACTGAAAAATCACCTTTATTACAATGTTTCAACAGAGTTTGAGGAGAGATTACAATGTTAACTTCAAACAACCAGGAAAGGTGATCATATCAACCCCCCATTGACCCACCACAAAAACAATAGAGAAAAATAGACTTTCAGGTTGTTTTCTCTATGAAATACAATGTTTGAAACACGTTTTAATTTGATGCCCCACTAAGATCATTGAACAAATGAAAAAAACATATGGGCTACATTTGTATTTATTTTTATCAGGAATTCAGAACAGGAAGATGAGTATAGGGTTAGGGTGTGGAACAGTTTCCTTTTCAAACAATGTGTTCAGGCTCACATAATGTACTGCACCTTTGGGTTGAAAATGCAGAATAGATTGAGACTTCTTTGGTAAGCTACATATAGTCAGCATGTTAAGTTGTTGCAATCCCAGTTACATTGTTAAGATAAACTTACTGTCTCCTTGCCTTTTGAAGCAAAATATAAAAATGGTTTAGTTAATATCATCTGTATTACAAATGAGTTCTGTTTCCAACGCGGAACTGTATTACAAATTCAATGTCTGTTTTAATGTTTTCATGTGTTCTGTGGTCGTTTGCTATTCGATTATTTGAGTTTGACCAAATAGCTCATTCTAAGAGTTAATTTTTATTTAATAAAATCTTCTGTCAAACAAAAGGCTGCCATTAATTATTGTAATAGTTAATCAAGTAAATGTTTTTGTCTAGGTCCCATAATAGATCAATAATGTTCTCATTAGTTTGGACTTAATTATTATTTTTAAAGAGTGGTAATAACATGTTTTAGTTGTTTTCTTTTCCATTTCTCTGAGTACTTCCTACCCCTTCATGCAATTCAATTTCACAAGTTAATACTTATTTTCTCTATATAGAAACATGTATAAAATACCAGTTATTAGTAGATGTGCCCATCTGCAGAACAGCAATATGAGGCAGAATTAAGGCAATTGTGATTTATGAATTTCTAAGAGTGTGAGAGTATTGCTTCTCTTTTAGATTTTAATAATTTCTTAACACAGTAACAGTGATGAAAATAAGATTTCCCAGACCTGATAAATTTGTATCTGAAATCTTATATCTATGTCAATTCTATCCCTCAACACTGCTCACCCAAATTAAATTAACCTGGCTTTAGCTTGAGAAATACATATTTCCAGAGGTGAAACTCCTCCAGGGGTTTAGCAGCTAATTAAAGGGAAATGACACATAGGTATGCTTTGCCATTTTATAACCACACTGGGGATCCTGGTTTTTAGAAAGGCTGGTAGTCCTCAGAGTGACAAGACCTGCATTTTTAAGTCAATAAAATTCACAATTTTGCATAAAATCAGTACCTTTTAGACTATTAAGAAATAAGCTTTGCACAATTCCCTTTAATGTATCTTTCTAGGTCAGATTAATCACCTTCCCTGGAGTCCGGTGGCTCATTCACAAAACAAAAATATTGGTTTTAACTGAGATACTTTGACGTTTTGGCTGAAGAGAATGTTACAGCAAAATACACACAGAGCTGTAACACAGTAAGACAAGAATAAACCCTAAGGTTTCAGGTGATTAATAACGAGGAAGCTGTTCAACACAAGATTTGTTTTTTCACATTAAATCCTCTGTAATGTCAGGAAATCCAGGCAATGGGCAGGGGAAGAATACAAAGCTAACTTTAGCTGGCATGTTTTGCTAGACACTGTATGCTCACGAAAGTAGCTCAGACTATACCTTTTCATGCAGATTTTACTTTGTCTGTTCTAATAAAAGCAATAATCTTTCTCCTGTTAGCACAATCTGAAGTGATTAAATAAATCATTTTGCTATACTCTCCCAGTAGGCTGATTTCTCATGCTGGTAGGCTTTCACCCACTCTATAATTAACCAAATTAACACAATTTTTTTCAACCCTGTCTGTAACATTACAGTTTTTTTTTTAAAGCATGTATGATTATGTTGTTTTCAGAAACAGTCCCACACATCTAATTTCTTAGTCGAGACATTAACCCACCTATAGTTAATGTGCACAGCAACCTTAATTATTCTGTTTCCTGTGTAAATGTGCATTCACATTTGTCTAGAAATGTTATTACCTATCTCAGACTAAAATATTTAATTACATTTTCACATAAGGCTAAAAATTGCCAGAGGCGCCCTCCCTCTCATTTATGCCATACACAGCATTTTCCAACTGTTCTCATTAACATTATCACTTTCTATTAATATTTGTGGATTTTAAATGACACATAAACTCAAACAGCTTGATTAAGAAAATAAAATAAATTTAATTTAAGGAATGAGCATGTTCATCTGTCTGAATGACAGCAAATTACAATCTGAAAAGAAAATGTAATAATACTTTGGTAGCAGATAACATCACGTTGTGTCAGGACACTTACACACAATTGACAATTTAGTCTTGATGTGACATGATTGTAGTATACTGAGATAATGCCTGAAAGAATAACTTTTAATGAGTAAAGTTTTTGAAAGATAAACATATGCCTCCAGGTTAATTCTAATTTAAATTAACTAAACATTGTTTTATAATTTATTTAAAATAGGATTAGATGTATGTATTAACTTATTTATTTGTACTTTTTTCTTGTTGATGGATACCACTATTAATCAAACCTATACAGAATTTTATGTAGAATTTTATAAGAAACACCTTGTGCCCTGTGCCTGCCGGGATTGGCTCCGGCATCCCCGCGACCCTCACCAGGATAAGCGGTTTCGAAGATGGATGGATGGATGGATTTTATAAGAAGCATTTTCCATATTTCTTCCTTTCTTTTTCTTTTTCTTGCTTTCACATTAGCATCACAATTGATTCTACACCAGCCTGAGCAAGTGTTTCTTCTAGATCTTTTCATATTAATGCTATGTATGAGAGTAAAAAATATATATGAGGTGTAATATGATGTGTCAAATCTAAACTTTGACCCACCTTTGAAAGTTGTATCCTATCACCTATAAAAAGTAGAAAGTGGATTCTAAAAATGAATTGAACTGCATTAGAGTCGATTTGTACTTTGCTACTTTGCGTTTCACGGGTAGGTCAAAGTTTAAATTCGTCTAGCCCATTGTAATATACTAGGGAATTATCACGCTATTACGTGTTAGGGAATTATCATGTTATTATGGGATAGGGAATTGTCACATAATTGTACTTAACTGTATTCTTGGACTTTGTATTGCACTTATGTTGTAAGTCGCCCTGGATAAGTGCATCTGCCAAGAAATAATAATAAATAAATAAATAAATAAATAAATAAATAATAATAACAAACTGAACTAGAATACAGGAGACAAAACAACGATGTCAGACATTTTGTACAAAATTACTTTAGGTTGGGGTTTACAGGGAAATGTTACAGTATTTGGCTCATGTACACCATATCATAATAAACATTAGGACACTCAGGCATATCCTTGAGAAACAACACATACATTATAGTAAAGATTTATTGTGCAAAGTTTGACATTTTAATTTAAGCTGTCTTACAAACTAAATCCCATAATACTGCAATTTCACTATGGTAAAATACTGATTATACTAGACATTTCAAGGAATGGAGGTCATATATTCAGAAAATACACATATTAAGTTCAGCATGTGCATAGGCATGTTTTGTGTGTGTCTATATATGTGTGTGTTACTCAAGATAATAATTAATAATGTGTGAATGTTATAAATAAGCTTGGGGAGTCATATATAGTGCATGTATGAATGTTTCCACCCAGGCTAAAACAATAGTCTGACGATCTAAATACTCAAATTCATATTGAATATTTTCTATTTTCAACAGTTTATTACTGTTGTCTCGATAGAATGGGCGTTGTCCCAGGTTCATGTAATAACGTGATTGTCATCACGTATTTACGTGATATATATATTAATGTGTGGCAGCAATACGCTTCCATAATATACAGCACCGATTACTTCAAAGGCCGTCAGGACCAATCACACCTGGTGAAATGTATAGTACTGATACATTTGTATTACACAATTTTAATATACAGCTCTGGAAACAATTAAGAGACCACTGCAAAATGATCAGTTTCTCTGGTTTTACTATTTATAGGTATGTGTTTGGGTAAAATTAACATTTTTGTTTTATTCATTTATTCATTTATTGTCATTTAGAGCATTTATTTACAAAAAATCACAACTGGTCAAAATAACTAATGTTTTAACAGAAATCAATATTTGGTGGAATAACCCTGATTTTCATTCACAGCTTTCATGCGTCTTGGCATGCTCTCCACCAGTCTTTCACACTGATGTTGGGTGACTTTATGTCACTCCTGGTGCAAAAATTCAAGCAGCTCAGCTTTGTCTGATGGCTTGTGACTATCCATCTTCCTCTTGATCACATTCCAGAGGTTTTCAATGGGGTTCAGATCTGGAGATTGGGCTTGCCATGACAGGGTCTTGATCTGGTGGTCCTCCATCCATACCTTGACCTGGCTGTGTGGCATGGAACATTGTCCTGCTGGAAAAAACAATCCTCAGAGTTGGGGAACATTGTCAGAGCAGAAGGAAGTAAGTTTTCTTCCAGGACTACCTTGTACATGGCTTGATTCATGCGTCCTTCACAAAGACAATTCTGCCTGATTCCAGCCTTACTGAAGCACCCCCAGATCATCACTGATCCTCCACCAAAGTTCACAGTGGGTGCGAGACACTGTGGCTTGTAGGCCTCTCCAGGTCTCCGTCTAACCATTAGACGACCAGGTGTTGGGCAAAGCTGAAAAGACGATGACCTTACCCCAGTCCTCTACGGTCCAATCCTTGTGGTCTTTTGCAAACCTCAGCCTGGCTCTTCTTTGCTTCTCATTGATGAAGATTTTTTTTGTAGTTTTGGATAACTTCAGCCCTGCAACTAGGAGCCTGTTTTGAAATGTCCTCGCCGTGCACTTCACCCCAGCTGCCGTTTGCCATTCTTTTTGTAGGTCACTTGATGTCATCTTACAGTTGTTGAGTGACATTCAAATTAGTTGGCGGTCATCCCAGTTAGTGGAGAGTCGTTTTCGCCCTCTGCCGGTCTGTAGCGTTGCTGTCCCCAATGTCTGCTGCTTGACCTTGTTCTTATGAACCACCATCTTTGAAATTTTAAGGATGGAAGCAACCCGATGCTCACTGTATCCCTCTGCCAGTAAAGCCAGAATTGAACCCTTCTTTTCCTCACTCAAAACTTTCCTTTTCAACTCTTTTGGTATAGTTAATAGTTTTTTTTATTCCAATTACTTCTGAGGTACTACTAGCACTGTTTTTGCCATCCAACTGGTCCTATTGCAAGAGGATAGTGATGACCACAGCAGTGGTTTTTATACTTTTCCTTGTTAAATAAGATTTGGTTCAGGTGATCATCTAATCAGTACCTCATTCAGTAGAATGAGGTGTGCCTGTGTTGGAATGAATTCAACAGACACTGGAATGGAATGGCTGTCATATATGTAGAGATGCTGATTTCAGAAAAATTTGCAGTGGTTTCTTAATTTTTTCCAAAGCTGTATATTTGAATCATAGCCTAGTGATGACAAAGGTATTGTTAAAATACAGGGTGTTTGAGGAACTTTGGAATGACTGCAACCATGAGCCATATCCTCATAGCACAATAGTAAGCTTAATTTAAATCAAGTTCACACATATTTTGATGGAGATTTATGCAATTTTTTGCGTGAATATTTTAAGGTAAAGCCAGTCAACCGATTAACCCAGAGTGACACAGAACATTGTTCCAGCTGCTCTCAGCCCACCGAGTCACTTGAGAAAGTACAGACGAAACATACTAGGTTAATCCTCACACGCTTTTTTTAAGAGCACAAATTCACTGGGTAAAATCTCTTCTGCTTAGAGGGACAAAAGAGAGATAAAGGCAGGTTTAATTGAGCGTAAAAACTCCTAAATCCTTTAGATAAGATTAATCCAAGATAGTATTTCAAATTTATCAGCAAGAGAATTGATCACCAATTTGTGGATACAAAGAAGAATCAGAGAAGTGATGATAGAAACAAATAAATCTAAAGTTTGACCAATCCACCACAATTCTAGTACTTTATGGCGCTATTTTGTTTGACAGAGATCTTTCTTCTACCTGCAAACCCACTATCACATCCTAGATTTTCAATTGGTGAGCTACCAGCTCCGCACTAGTAGTGGCTAACTAAATCTGACTTTTAGATAACATAACAGAAAATTGGATATTGGACTATTTCTATTTAGAGTATATATTAATACAAATGCCCTGAGAGTTTAGCTAATGATTAACAATCTTTGGCTATGTCAAGTTAACAACTAGGCATTACATAACTAGTGTACAAAATAAGCTTAAAAAATACATATGCAACTCATTAATGCAGAGCAAGTTGAAACTAATAAAAATATTTTTTAAAAGGTCCTTGATGAGAAAAAAAACCTAGAACACAGAACATGTACAGACCTCAGTCTGTTGAATATACTTTGTTTTGTTTATTTTATTTTTTGTTGTTCCATGGCTATTTATTCATTTTGTGTATAACACCATTTCCATTTCCTTTATACTTCACAGAAGGTTGGAATGTCAGTCTTGCTATGAAAAGGAGTGTTCAAATTCCATGAAAACATGAAGTCAGAACACAGGAAAGCAATTCCAACAAAGCACCATAAAATACTGATTTAAGGGAAATTATTATAAATTGGACATGAAACAGGAATGAGCAAAAAGAGATGACATTGGGAATTCAAAATAAGAAGGCAGAAAAAGGATATGATGATATGTATGTTGATTTATTTTAAGATATAACTGTATGTGATCTGAGTATGTCTATTTCCGATGGCAGATTTACTACAAGAGAAAACACGTCTTGAGATGGCACAAAAACATATTGTCTTGTTACTTATTTGTTGTACATTTTCAAAGAACTGTCATAAGACCTTTCTGAAGTCACACACACACACAAAAGAAAAAAACATTTGATTTGCTTCAATAAAAAACTTAACGTAGATAGTTTAGGAGCTGGATAAGTTACTTTTTAGATATAGCAGTTATAACAGTAAACATTCTTTACAGGCATGAATATTTTGTTCAGATTCTATGTGGGTATATTTAATTATCAAATAAATGTAATTCTGATCATATATAATAAGAATAAAAAATGAATATACTTTAGTGGCTTTATCTCCTACCAAATCAATAATTACACAGAGCAGATCAGCTAATATATATAGAGAAGATGACCACATAAAAGAAGGGAAGATGAAATCATAAACTTTGCAGGTGTGACATGGACAATAAAAGCTGTAGATCAAAGCAAGTGGAAATGTCTTGGGGAGGCCTTCATCCAGCAGTGGAGTGATATAGGCTGATGGTGATATTATATGTGTGTGTGTGTATGTGTACAATGCAATAGATACACAGCCAGACAAATTTGTGTCCCCCCATTGGATTAAACATAGAAATCAATTGCATTTTGAAATGTTAAGTTACTATACTGTCGTGTGTGGCAAATTGCATTTGCTTTGGGTACAAAGGCAGAGAGAAGCAGATAAAAGTTGGTCTAGCAAAGTCATAACACCCAGTGTTCCCTGATAGCCTTTTGAGCAACCTTGTGAGCATTTGTATAAAGAACATTTAGCACACATCAATAAAAATGATATGCCTTCCCTTGCTTATCTCCTGGTGATTTGCCATAGCTGAAATAAGTTAGTCAAAACATTCTTCATCACAAAAGATATATTGACTCTCCATGGCTTTTGATAAACAATGACGGCAACAGAACTACAGCAAACAACAAGGTGCAAAGCACTCAAACATTACAGCTTCATTATACATGTTCAAACTTGTATTTAAGCTCTGTAATTCATGAAATTTAAAATAACACAATATTTCCTAAGTGACAATAATATGTGTACTTGTAAAACCATAATTTTGGGGACTTTTTTGCCAAAATGAGAATTAATGTTGTCCTATGCATGGCTGATATAAAAACAATTACTTGAAGCCACGCCTTTGTTTTGTTTTTTGCTAGACATTAAAATTTGTGTGTAATATATCACATCTTCAGAGCAGAATGACAAATAGACATGATTATTTATTAGGTGCAAGTACAGTATCTCAAGTAAAAATAGGACCCGTGGGAACTAACCTATTGTGTATTATCCTGTACTGTAATTATGTGTTTTTCCTCTATCTTGTGTGTTCATGTTCATGTTTTGTTGAGATTGACATGTTAGACTGTTAGAAGTGGAACTGTTCCAGCTGAGGAAGGTTGGCAATGTTGGCTTCCCCTCCACATTTCCTCACATTCAGTTGTGAAAAGGCTTTTCAGAACCTGTTTTCCTGTACCATGTAGTTAACCTCATAATTAGTGATCTAAGCAGGACCAGTGAGAGAGAATTACCTAGGGAACACAAAACAGGACACAGAACACACAATCGATTAAATTAAAGGAAAATATGAATGTTATCAAGTAATCCCATAAGAACAAAGCAGGATATCATCTCCAAAAACTAGTTTTTTTACCCTGGGAAATTAATAGAATTGGAGAAATACTGGAGTAATACACATGTATTTTATACTTTTAATAATTGATTGCATTTTATTTAATCTTTATTTAATCAGGAAGTCTCTTTTTCAAGAGAAGACAGCAATGCAAAACTACAGCCATATAATGAGGTGAAAAACATCCTACCAACAGTACTATGTCATGTAGCTTAGACTACATTAGACTGAGAATTTGCCCAGAATAAAATAATAAACATTACAATTGTGTAATTAAATAACATCATTCCAAGATCACAAGGAAAAGTAACTAAACCTTTATCCCAGTAATATATACTATGGGATCCAAAAACTTTCAGTATTGATTGAGGCTTCAAATTATATGAACTGAATTGGCATAGACAACCTATAAACTCATAAATATCCTCATTTTAAATGGAGAATACAATATAGTAGAACTGGATTGTTGTTGCTATCAAACATGCATCTGCAACCTCATTTAAAGTTGTTTAAAGCCCTTGAAAAAAAAAAAAAAGAATATAAAGAACAAGCTGAACCAGCACAAGTCAAAGGAAGCATAGCCGTCCTATTATTAGTCAGAAATGCATGTTATACTCAGATTAAAAGGGCTTAATACCTTTAGATTTAAACAGAACAGAGATTTGATTCAGATTTTGTAAACCTCTATATTTTACTTCATGTTTTTACTGTTAAGATTTTGTATTTGAGTGTTTTCATTTTACTAAATTAAAAATTGCAAATGATTTACTAGGATGAAAAAGCTTTGCTCTGTTCATTTAAGATATATAGTTTGGTGTGTTCTGAAATAATTTCTATATTTTAAAGTATTGTATTTATTAGCAGATACCCTTAGTCAGGGCAACTTACAATTGTTAAAATATATCACGTTTACTTACAATTAACCATTTAGTTGGGCTGGGGTTTTACTGGAGTAATCTAAGTAAAGTAACTGCTCAAGGGGACAACCGTTCCCCACCTGGGATTGAACCCACAACCTTTGGCTATAGAGTCCAGAGCCCTAACCACTACTTCACAGTTCAATTAGTTACAGTTTACACAAAAGTTACATAACTTTTCTGAATTCCAAATAAAATCACGCATTTGTGCAAGTAACAGATTCAAGTTTTCTGGAATAAAAAACCCCCAAATGTATTCATTTTTAAACTAGGGATCATTTTGAATGTATTGAATATGTATATATTAACCCCTTGACCCCTGCAGTAAAAAAAAAAAAAAAAGGATAGGAGACAATGGATAACAGCTGCTTTGCCAACGATCCAACTATTTAAGTAATAACGTTTGTACATTATACTTTCCTTAGATATACCACCCAATTGTACATCATAGGTGGTTGGGGATATTTGTTGTTCATGTCTAATGGTTATTGAAAAAAAATAATTGTGCAGGAGCAATTATACTTAGGGGGTAACCATGGGAACCAGACTCCATGTCGAGGCAGGAAGCAACAGGTTTCCTGCTGTGGAGAGGCAGCGAGGAGAGCCTCAGAGGCAGCGTGTGAAGAGCGAGACAGAAAACTGATCACAGTAATGAACTTGGAATTTAAGCTTGACTACAGATATGAATTACAGACTTAGATCGTTGGCTAGTGTTTTCATCTTTATTAGTTATGCATGTAGTTAGGGACCTGTTTATAGGTTCAGGCTCAAGAGGATCTAGGGTTTTAATAGATTTCTGTCTGTTTATTTGAGCACCCGCATGTAAATAAATTCACAACTTTTGCACCATACCCGTGACTGTTGTTTTCCAGAGCCCCACGGAGTGCAGACGCCATGTCCAACCCCACAAGGTGTCTCAATATATAATGGTCTTGCACCTAAAACAAATAACAATTAACCTTCCCTGTGCATCACATCTTGACTGCCAATAGATGAGGATTTCATTTTGCCAATAATTAAAAGTTGTACATTAATTACATCTTATTTTAGTTTGCATGTGGGAAGCAGGCACTACATAATGCTACAAAATATATGATCTCTTTGGAGATGCATCATACATTTGATTAATGCAAAAAACATTGCATTACTCGCTCAATCACCATGTTAAACAGCATGTTATAATTCATAAACCATGGAACTGAAATCTATTTATAGTCTGAGACTGGCAAGAGATTCTGTTATCCCTGCTGTTGGAACACTGTCGCACACATGTTTTTTCAGTATTTCCCCAATATGAAAATATATAATATTCTTGTGCTGTTTTAGCCTGCTGTAAGTTCAGCTGTGAAGCTGTGAGAGAGTTTCACCCATGAATGCTGTGAAACATATTGGTTGATTTATTATTTTGATATACTTGCAAACTCAGTATGCCTATGAAATGCAGCAGCAAGCCCCCAAATGCAAAGCACAGAACAAAGTGTTGGCTGTTTAAGAAAACAAATACAACAACAACAAAACAACAAAAAGTTATCTACTCCTTCAACGACTTGTTCCTTATAATCAGTGCTTCATTTGTAAATCACGAGATGCCGGAGCTCAGTATGAAAGGGAGAGGATGTACATGGGGGAGAGGGGGTACCACAGTGCTGACAACATGCCCTTAACATCAATATAGCACACTATCAGCTAATTTTCAAGCCTCCACTGTAGATAACATGCTAACGAGGTAACAAAGAATACAATTGAATTTTTAATTAGTCATTTTAAATACCATAATCATATGCTACAGGTCTACTCCATTTTTAAAACCTTTCCACTCTAATGGCCCTATCATCAGGATGTTATGGCACAGGGAGCTCTGGCACATATTAAATAATGCCTATAATTCAATACAAAATCATCATAGTAATCAACTATAATATGACATTTCCAAATCAATACAAGACCAAACTATTAAAAAAACACTATATAGGAATTAAAATGTGGATTTCCTCATACTGAAGAGAAACATAAAATGATTAACCCAGATATTATTTTCTCGAGTCTGATTTTACCGATTGTAAACCTCATTCCTAAGCATTAATTATAGTACGGACATACTTATAGGCAAAATTAAACAATAAGCACAACAACAAAGGAAAGAATCTCACTAGAAAGCCCATGATTGACAGGTAACAATGTTATGTATGTAAACAGTGTAAAGAAAAGTTTAAGGAGTGTACAATACAGATAGGATGTGTAACAGTCCCATGTCTCTGTGATTAATACTTTGCGCTCACTTGCTTTGCTTTTCAAAAATGATAGTGGGGGACTTCTTGTTTTAAATAATGATGTTTCAATTTGCTTTTTTTAAGGTATGCCAGATCAAGCTCAAAACCACCAGTCTCATAAACAGTTGTTTAGGGATGTGTGCTAAATGCCTTCTGCTAATGCTGCCAAGGCTGTCTGGATTGTCAACTGTTGACTATAAGCCTTCACTTCAGGAGGCAGAACCTCTGAACATCCCCTTTCAACACATCCCTAGGCCTTGGCATCCAATGATAATGCCATTTCGGCACACCATCCTGCATCTGACGAGAACGGAATTGGATTTGCAGTCTTGCCCTTCAGACTCATGCATAAACACGATTTACAGTGTCTTTCACTCAGCCATTTATTTCAGTCATACACAGCATTGTCATTAGCTTCCCCCCCATGATTGTTTTATATTTTTATTCTAAAAAAATATTTTTATATTAGAGTGTGAGACATGCACATTACCAGGGCAGTAACAGTCACCATAGTTTCATGAAACTGGAAATACTTTCTCTATTGAATAGTATCTCTTAAATTTTCTGTCAGCTTATCTTCCTTCCATCTGTGTCCCCATGAGCTAAGCCATGGACAGGTTGAAAAATTAATGGTTCATGATAGCATCTACAGGAAGGACTTGATGTGGAATTTGCTCTTTTCATTAAATGCGTTTTATACAAATCAGAAGCACAACTTTATTCTTGTTAAGTAATTCCTCAGTCATAATGGGGCTGTAGGCAAGATTTCCCAACACTTGCAATGCATGCATTATTTTATATATATATATATATATATATATATATATATATATATATATATATATATACATATACACACATACATACATACACATACACACACACACACACACACACACACAAGTTCATATCCACAAATCGGTACCATAATAGTCTTTGTCTCATTCTCACTCATTGCTCTCCACTCCCAGTCACTCCTCCCTGACTCTCCACAGCAGGAAATATGTCTCTCCCTGCTATAACAAGGGTGGGAGCCAGTCATAACGGAGCAGAGGGGTCATCTGCTTCAGCCAGGTTAATTTACCTCCCCCAGGGTCCGGGGCAGTGTCTTTCCGTTCCGCCCAGCATGGCATATATTGTGAAGGATCAGATTCCCTGTACTGTCTAAACCAATAGTTGCTTGTTGTTCCAGCGTCTCCCTTCTCTCCTCTTAACCCAGAAACACACCAACCCAGGTATATGGTGAAATGTCATGGCATGCATTTATTTTGAACAAAAACAAACAAAACCTAACCCTCAAATATACACAAATGAACTAAACTCACAAGGCACAGCTAGGTCTCTTTACCCTGGACAAAAACCTTTGTTTTCTTCACACTGCCACACCATGGGGTTTTTCTCTTTCCTCACATTCTCCTTTGTTCTCCTCTCAATTCCCATTATTCCCCATGTGCCTTTAAGTGATTCTCACTACGTGTCTCCAATTATCTCATTAAGCCCATCCCACAACAACCAATTACACCCTCAAGAGACTCTACCAACATGGCCGCCTTGACTTCAGCCTCCTTACCCAAGATGTAGTGCACCTTCCTCAACCCCCAGGGTCCCATAGCCTCCCAATTCATATCTGGGAATGCACACTCCATGCCAATATACATACATACCGTAAAACTTCCAATACTCGGCGGGTCTCAAATAGCAGCTGGTCTTCAATAGTCGCCGGGTTGATTTGCATAATCATGTAAACAAAAGCCGGTCTCTAATAAACGCCGGGTTACGCATCTTTCTTGTTTTCAGTAAATATATATATATATATATATATATATATATATATATATATTACGTATATATCACCATCACGTGTGTTTTTATTAATTTATTTCTGACTTTAACTATATATATATATATATATATATATATATATAGAGAGAGAGAGAGAGAGATAGATATAGTATACAGCTGTATATTTATATTGCTGTTAATTTGTAGTGATTGATCTACCTGTCAAATGCAACATAAACAATGCATTCATTAAGTATAATTCTGATGGTTTGGTTTAAAGCAGTGGCGAACTGTGACTATTATTGGAGCTAGGACCTCAGTTGCGGAAAAAGATCTTATGTCATACATATAGACAGAGAACATATAACAGAGCAAGACCTTTCTTTTGCAGACCTATGTAGGAGAAGCAATTATTTGATGACAGAGTCAAATGGTCCTAACCCACACCTCAGATGTGGCTCACAGAAGCAGCACACGTACACAATGGTGGCAAACATCGATACCAGGATCCACGTTAGAAGAAAATATGGTTGCATCGTTTCAAAGACACATTTTCCAAAACAAACATTCACTCAAATAGTGGCGGAATAAATTCAACCACACAACTACTCACATTGTTTCAAGACCACAGACAGTATATGCTGTCAGGGAGAAAAAAGTTGCGCTGTGTCTGCATGCAACAATAAAAAAATGCGAAATGCTGTGTACCCAGTACTTTCAATTGCAACATCATTACCTTTGTTTTTACCACACAATCAGTGATCTAAAGTAGAAATAATATTTTAAACATTGTAATCAAAATTATATGAACGAGACAGCAACAAAAAGCAAGCTGTAGATGAAAACAAAAACTCCACTCACCATTATGAATATCATATAAAAATGAAGTCCATTCTCCTGTCCTTCGTTATGAAATAGGCAATGGCAGGTTCATAAAGCTTGTCTTTTGATTTAAATCCGAAAGAAGTTCTCTGCAGTTGTCATCGCCATCGTTACATACACTCACTGCAAAAGCTAGCTGGCTAGCTAGGCTCAAGCGTGAGAAAACAAGAAGGATCGGTATTGGTTCTGAATTAGTGACGTATACTAGTATGATTCTACTGTCATTCCAAAACGCTGCTCTAATTGAAGTCAATGTCAATGACTTTGGCTGGTGCCTTCTATTCAAGCCTGAGGGTCAAGCCAATGAGCGTTGAGCTAAGCTTGATTATTTTTACCAAGAGACTACCAAAGAAAAATTCTGATTGGATATTTTTGTTCTCTTGGATATTAACCGTTCTTTTTCCAATACAAACTGAAGAAATTCAATAGGAAGATCATTACAATTAAGACAAAAAAGAATAAATCAGTGAAAACAAAATTATATTCATAATACATAAAAGTATATACAGATTTGTATCTATCCTTAGGCCCTCTCTGAGGCCATAGAGGGCCCTGACGGTTCCCCACTGGTTTAAATCGTATTTCGACAGTTTTGTTGAAGTGCTTTTTGTTTATTTAGCGAGAGTTCAAAGTATTTCAAATCTTAGACAGCTAACAAAATTACTGGTATTTTGTTTTTAATCCAGTGTATAGTTAACCATACCTTGAATGTGATAATGTTTGCATCTTAGGAAAGCAAATTATTAAAAAATAATAATAATTAGAAACTAATAATAATAATAATAATAATAATAATAATAATAATAATAATAATAATAATAATAATAATAATAATAAAAATAATAATAATCCAAGCCTGGCCTATTAGCCTACTTCTACAATGAAGCAATGTTCCCAGGTTCTTCTTAACCTGCATGATTCTGCAATGTCTTTTTATTTATGAATGTTTAATACTAACACTGGTCTCCTACAATCGCTGGTCTCCAATTGATGCCGGGGCTTCAATTATTTGCAGTTATTTGAAATAAACACCAGGAGTATTTAAGTTTTATGGTATATATATATATATACACACACACTCCATATAAAGAGATATCTAGCTTTTTCAACATACAAAGCAAAAAATACCAAAGCTCTATAAGCTTATATTATGGAAAGTAATAAAGTAAGACAATAAAAACCCATAGAATGTAATATTACTCATCTTAATACTCATTTCTAAGTTGTTAATACAGAAAAGATACACCTGTAGTTACTCATAAGTACAGTGTAATTATGCTTTATTACAATGTACTTCATGTGTTATAAGTGGGTCATGCCTGGTAATGCTCCAAAGGTAGCCTTGCGGTGGGCATCCTTACCAGACAATTCTGTATTTACATATACCATTAATCATTTTTACACACTGAGTACATTGTAATAATGCATAATTGCACTGTTCTTATGAGAAACTACCTACTACAGACAGGTGACAAATGAAAGGACAAACCATTATAAAGTGTCTCAGTAAGGTGTTGGGCACCACGAGCTGCCAGAACAGCTTCAATGCTCTTGGCACAGATTCTACGAGTCTCTGGACTCTACTGGAGGGATGAACACCATTCTACCAAAAGATATTCCCTCATTTGGGGTTTTGATGATGGTGGTGGAGAGCGCTGTCTAACACATCAGTCCACAATTTCCCTTAGGTGTTCAATTGGTTTAAGACCTGATGACTGTGAAGGCCATAGCATACGATTCACATCATTTTCATACTCATCAAACCATTCATTGACCCTCGTGCCCTGTGGATGGGGGCATTGTCATCCTGGAAGAGACCACTCCCACCAGGATAGAAATGTTTCTCCATAGGATTAAGGTGATCACTGAGAATAACTGTGTAATTATTTGCAGTGACCCTTCCCTCTAAGGGGACAAGTGGATCCAAACCATGCCAGGAAAATGCCCCCCATAGGATAACAGAGCCTCCGGATCCCCTCACTGTAGGGGTCAAGCAGTCAGGCCTGTCCCGTTCTCTTGGTGTCCCACACATGCACTCGCCCACTTGTCGAGAATATGACTCATCTGACCAGATCACTTTTTTCCACATCTCTGTAGACCAGTGCCTATGGTTTTTGCACCACTGAACTCTCAAATGTGTCTTTGTAATGAGGGGTTTATGCACAACACCACAATTTCCAACCCTGATGTCTTTAGTCACTGTTCCTATTGAAACACTAGCCAGTTTTGTGACTGAAGCATCTACCATTTGTGCCCCAATAATGACCCCTCTTTCAAAGTCGCTTAGATCCTTTCCTCTTGCCATCTTGATCCAAAATGAAGGTGAACAGGGCCTGCTCAGCATTTGTATACATGCCACAGAGCATAATAGGATGTTAATTGTTTAATTGTATCATGCAGAACATGGAGGCATCTGCATTCGTTATGTTCCTCCACACATTTATTCAGGTTTTTCCTTTAATTTGTTACCCATCTGTATGTAAATACATTGTAACTGGGAGAGTTATTGAAAAGTGTCACCAACTTTCTAATAAATATAATCTACACAATCTAACTAAAATTGAAGTTAGATTTTCAAAGAAAATTTGATGTTTCTCAATTTCAGAAGTATTCAGCCCCTTTTACTATGGCAACCCTAAATCAGTCCAGGTGCAAAAGGTTAAATTGAAAAGTTACAAAATGTGTGTTTCTGTGTTATGTGTAGACAGAAGGAGACCATAACACATAACAAACTTGAAATGGTTATACATGGTTTAACTGGAATTCAGAATAAATTCATCTGTTTCTGTACGCTTCCTGTGTCATTCCACCCAGTCTCTACCCAGATCAGGCAGTCCTCCCAAACTGAGGAGCCAGGCAAGCAGGAAACGTATGGAGATAATGGGGATGCCTCTCATCAGCAGGGTAGCATGTCAGGATTGAGAGGGAAATGGATGTTGCAAAGTACAGGCAAATCCTAGAGGAAAACCTGCTTGTGTCAGCCAAGAATCAATACTAGGCCGAAGAAAAATCACATTTCATCAGAACAATAACCTGGAGTACAAGGCCGAAGCCACACTAGTTTAAATGGTTTACAATTAAGAAAGTGAATGTCCTTGAGTAGTCCAGTCAAAGTTCATACTTTACTCAAATAGAACATTTAAGGCGAAACTAGAATTTTGCAGTCCATCAACAATCTCCAACGATCTTGTCAGAACTGGAGCAATTTTGCGAGGAAGAATGGGCAAAAGTGACACCATCCCACTGTGCAAAGCTGGTAGAAACCTCTCCAAAAAGTCTCACAACAGTAAACTCTGCCATAGGTGCTTCATCCAAGTATTGCTTAGGGGGCTGAATACTTCTGCAATTTATCAATTTCAATTTATATATATTTTGTGCAGGTTTTAATAACTAATTAATATTTGTAATTAATCAAAATGTATTTTTGGGTGAATAATTTTGAAAAGCACTGTGTATATATATATATATATATATAGAGAGAGAGAGAGAGAGAGAGAGAGATGCATGGCATGGCATCAGTCTTAGTGATCTGGGTCATGCCAGCATTGTGCCGAGCGTGGTCAGACCCTGTTCAGATTCAAACCGCCACTTCAGGCATCCCTCAGAGTACTTGAGCCGCAAACCCGCTATGAATATAGTCCTGGTCCCCTGAGGGGGATCTCAATACTCTACAGAAGGGCACGGGAGTGACATCACTGTAACAGAGTCATTTGACACACTATGTGCACTTTTACAAAAATAACCGTATCAATGTATCCGTTACATAAATCCCTGTCCATAATGTGTGGTTGGATGGGTTAATCGCCAGGCATTCAGATGTTGCTGTTTGGGTTGTTTAGAGATTTTATTAATGGCAGTGTTGATTTTATTAATGCTGGTAATGTGTCATGGTTCTTTTACTAGTTTAACCCTTCACAGAATTAGGATATACACTCACCTAAAGGATTATTAGGAACACCATACTAATACTGTGTTTGACCCCCTTTCGCCTAATTCTACGTGGCATTGATTCAACAAGGTGCTGAAAGCATTCTTTAGAAATGTTGGCCCATATTGATAGGATAGCATCTATCTTGTTGAGGTTATAGTGAATGTTTTTTTTGTTTTTTTTTACTTATGTCCTTTTCTAATCAAATTAAAAAATAAAGAGATGTACATAAAATGTAGAAAATATGTACCTTTATATGTTTAGTATGGAAAATGTCCAAAGATTACATTAAATCTTAGAGGAGTTGTTGCTCTTGTTTTCTCCTTCAAAAATGTGCAAAGTTTGTCTTTCTAAGTAATCAAAATTGCCCTTCTGATCTCAGAGAGGCCAAAGTTAATAGTTAAAGGTTAAAGGTTAAAGAAACATCTGGAATCATTAATTATTTTATTTATATTTTAAACAATGACTTACATACGGGGGAAACCCCTTAGCAACCACTCCACAGTCATATTGATGACTTTCCTTTAACAAAGTTCAGAGGTTTGTGAACACATTTCCTATAGAAGGGACTAAAAGCGAGAGAGACCTTTTGGAGATAGAGTTCCTTTTGTTCAATAATAACATTGTTTCAGGAAAATATCTTACAAGTGAATACATATTCAACCTTGTAAGAGACTTATATAAGGAAACCATTAACAGTTCTGTTTTGTTGGCAGAAATATATACTGTTTCCTGGAAATTGCATTAGAAATTTAAGTTTTTAGAGTCATCATGTTCAATTATAGGTCTTCAGGGGCTAGTTTAGACCCATTCACAAGGACCACATGAAAATTATAATTATTTGGGATCTACATGTTTGTATTAATTTGTTTTAAAATAAGTACAAATCTGAATGAGATAAAGCAACATTTTTCTGGTGCTTTGATTCATATGTTGTGAATGATGATCAAACAGGGGACCTTCTCAGTACAGGGAAGGATTCAGTGAACTGGTCAACCTGTAAGACTCTATCTGCCCCTGGGCTTTTGCTCCTGTAGTTTATAGAAAAATAAAATAGAATTATAGGTAAAAAGAGAGAGAAAATATATATATATAAAAATATATATCCTTGTATATCCTTCAATATATATAGAGTGATACTTTTAAAGGCAACATGTTCTTGCTTCAGAATTCATCAGACAAAGTATCTTTTTCACATATGTCCAACAAAATCCTTATTTATATATTTATAACAGGCTAGGCAAACAAAATCAAGTTAGAACACGTTCATCTAAAGTTATTTTTCTTACAGGATAATGAATTAACCTTTAGAATGACCTTTTGCTATTTTATTGCTGCCCCAGAGGAAAAAACGGCATTTACTGCTAATGAAAATCTTTATAAAGGTAGCAAAAATAACAGCCCCTTTGTGACAGTATAAATGAATAAATCAAGGAAATATAAATGGAAAAAACTCAAAGTTGAGTTAATTGTAGAGGTGTAGTTCCTCTTATAGAATACACTTTCTGTAACAGAAAATACAATCTTATGTCACTTTGAATCTTTAAATCTCAATAGTTTGTAAATGCCTCAGAGTGAGTTCTAGTTAATCACAGTGTAGCAATAAAGCAAGCAGTCACCCAAATCCAAGGTGACTTGAACATGTTTTAATAATCTTCAATTTCTTATGCGTGGCCTATTTAATTCTAAATGCTGTTTCTTAATTATTGACATTGATTGTTTCTGCTTAGACCAGGGATGGGGTAAAGTGCCTTAAAAAAAAATTAGGCCTCCAGTTGAGACATTGTCCTTCAAAGAGATATCGTCCAGATGCTGCAATATTTAAGATGTTTCTGTTATAGTCTAAAACACAGCAGGGCTTTCCCCAGTTCAGTATTTAATATCAGATTCCTTGTTCTTGGCACCTTTCCTTCTCTCTCCTTTGCAATGTTCCTAATGGTGCGTTAGATGTTACATGAGCCGAACCTATTAGGCGTTTGTCACATTTAAGTTGCAATAACTGTACGTGATTGGTCTTTATTATATTTGGAAAGTCTCAATTTTATTAAAGGACATCCAAATTGTCTCGTTTTGCCAGCAAGTGCTTGGTCTGTTTTTGCTAATCCCTTACTTGTCAAACTATGATGTGTACCTTTTCTCTCAGTTAGCATGTACCAGAAGGCTGTATTGTGCCAGCTTTGTTTTCCATTCTCAGGCATGTTCGATTACAGAAAGTTTTCATAGGTCTTTTGGATTTATGTTAGGACAGTCTCCTGCATGAGTGTTGTTTTCCCACTATTAAGTGTCTGTTAAAAGTTCAACAATTTGGGGGAACATTTGATGTTAATGGGCTCTGGGAATCTGATTCAGATTTCAACACTTTATTGGCTATTCTTGTCTCCCTTCATTTTGGAGTAAGAAGCTTAGGAGTTTAGCTAGACATTAATCTCACCCTTGAGGCTGTAGTGAAATCAGCGTTTTAACACTTTAAAATCCTTGCTTGTATTTAACTGTTTTTCTCAAAAAAACTTGCACATAGAGATATATCCTTAGCCATTGTTTTACCTCCTTTCCATAATCTGAGTGGCTTTTTTTTTTCTTTAATCTTTCTCCATCCTTTCCCAAATTAAGCTAGGAAGCATAAACACAAACACACACACACAGGAGTTAGATTCTGCTCCTAATATAATAACCATAAGTCTCTACTCTTGCCAATGCTCTTGAAGGTTTATTTTTATTTGTTCATTTATTTTTCTCATTTCTCCAAGTTCCATATATATGTCTTTGACAGGCTCCAATTTCAGGTGTCAGTCATGGTCCTTAGAGACCGGACATCTGGCATCCTCACTCACAGAGCACACGAACATTGCAAGACTAATTTTGTGGGTATTTCATTTTCATCTTTTGGAAAAAGAGAGAAAGGGATGTTACTTGTACTGCACAGTTTGAAAACAATCACATAGGCAGTATTAATAAATACATAGTTTTTTTCTGTTTATTCTAAGGGGGTTATAAAAAATAATAATGTACAGATATATATGATCAAGGATCTGTACAATGAGTATGCTTTTTTGTTACCTTTAAGAACAAAAACAATGCAAATAGTAAGCACACATTGGTAATCTTTTCTCAACAGGTACTGTATACAAAGACCTATTTTAGTAACAACGTTACAACATTTGTTTACCAGCTCCACTGCTTACTGGGTGAAATAGAAAATGAAAGCAGCATCTATGAACAGCCAGCCAAAAGCTCTGTTAAGTTTGATAGATTTTGTCTATGTGTTGTCAAGGTAAATTAAATGGAAAGTCAGTCATATAGAGGGTACATTTAAATTACATTTTTACCAATAAGAGCAAGATGATACCAGAGAAAAGAGTTTCAACATCTGCTGAAGACTTCCCTTTCATATATGGCATATAGGTCACTCATGTATCAGATCATATTTAAAGCACTGCTTTGCCTTACAAGCTAATTTCCATATATTAACAAGTTGGATTATGCTAAATCCCCTAGACAGATGGTTAAATTAGCTGATATTAATAAACATTAATGGGATCTGTATCTAAAGCTCTGATATGTACATATAAGAAACATAAGAAACATAAGAAAGTTTAAAAACCAGAGGAGGCCATTCAACCCATCGTGGTCGTTTGGTGTCCATTAATAACTGAGTGATCCAAGGATCGTATCCAGTCTGATTTTAAATGTTCCCACATTTTCAGCTTCCACCACATCGCTGGGGAGTTTGTTCCAGATTGTGACAACTCTCTGTGTGAAGAAGTGTCTCCTGTTTTCCGTTTGAATACCTTGAAGCCCAATTTTCATTTGTGTCCCCGGGTCTGTGTGTCCCTGCTGATCTGGAAAAGTTCCTCAGGTTTGATGTGGTCGATGCCTTTCATGATTTTGAAGACTTGGATCAAGTCCCCATGTAGTCTCCTCTGTTCCAGGGTGAAAAGGTTCAGTTCCTCAGTCTCTCAGTAGGACATTCCCTTCAGACCTGGAATAAGTCTGGTTGCTCTCCTCTGAACTGCCTCTAGAGCAGCGATATCTTTCTTGAAGTGTGGAGCCCAGAACTGTACACAGTATCCAGATGAGCTCTAACTAGTGCATTGTACAGTCTGAACATTACTGCCCTTGTTCTCAATTCTACACTTTTGACAATATACCCTAACGTTGTTTGCCTTTTTAATTGCTTCCCCACATTGTTTGGAAGGAGAAAGTGAGGAGTCCATGTAGACCATTAGGTCTTTCTCATCTAGTTCTATTCCATCCTCATTAATATAGATTAGAAAAAGCAAAGGCCCTAGTACTGATCCCTGTGGAACTCCACTAACAACCTCACTCACAGTTAGAAGCAACTCCTCTAATCGACACCCTCTGTTTCATATACATCAACCAGTTCATAATCCATCTACTTACATTACCCTGAATACCTACATCTTCCAATTTGAGGATCAGTCTTTGGTGTAGAACCTTATCAAAAGCTTTTTGAAAATCTAAGTATATCATATCATATGCTTTCACATGATCTACAGCTGCAGTTGCATGTTCAAAAAACTCCAATAAATTAGTAAGACATGATCTGCCTCGTCTAAACGTCTAAATGTTGACTATCTCCAAGAATATGGTTTTCATTAAGATGCTCCACTATTTTCTGTCTAATAATTTTTTCCAACATTGTACAAGTAATGCAGGTGAGACTGATTGGTCTGTAATTTCCTGGCTCTATTGCTGTTGTAGCATTGAAAAAAGCTATTTGCATTAGTTTTAGCTCCAAGAGCTATGTTTCTTTTTATTTCCCTCTGCTTTCCTGATCCCTTTCTTACGATCTCTTTGCAGTTCAACATATTCTTTGTATTTAGTTTAATCTCTATCCCTTTTGTATGCGCTATACAACATTTTCTTTCTCTTGATGTTTTTTTGCATACTTCTATTAAACCATTTTAACCAGTGTTTTTTGGTCCTCAATTTGCTAAGTTTTGGTACAAATTTCTCCTCAGCCTCAAGTAGTATATTATTAAAATATAACCATCCATTTTCAACTGAATCTGTATCCAGTGTGCTCCAGTCAATCTCTTCTAAGTGCTGCCTCATACCTTCAAGGTTTGCTTTTCTAAAATTGTAGACCATTGTTTTAGACATGGTCCTTATTTTTTGTAAGTATGCCTCAAAGCTAACCATATTGTGATCACATTTTGCCATTGGTTTTCTAACTAGTGTCCCTCTGACTCTATCTTGGTCATTTGTAAAGATCTTTCTGAATATCTGAGTTGGGTGGTCTGTAACACACTCCTACCACTAATCAAAAGTTTAACCCACAAAGATTCTGTTTCATTACTAGGATCTAATTTGAGTTCTTCTGCCTCAGTGTGATTTCTGACGTATAATGCTACCCCACCCCCTCTTCAATTTTGCCTGTCACTCCTAAACTGTGTGTATCCATTCAATTTGTATTCATCCCCATCATTTTCTGTAAGCCCTGTTTCTGTCACCCCTACAACATCATAATCACATGCCAGCACTGTGGCTTCTAGGTCTAACATCTTGTTCCTTATACTCCTGGCATTGAGGTCAAACACATAAAGGCATGAGCTCATAAAATGCCACATTCATACCACCTTGAAAACTGATCTTGTAAGATCCCCAAAGCTGAGCAGGGCTTGGTCAGGATGTGGATTGTAGATCACAAAGAGAAAAGCAGGTTGTTGTTGGTGTTGTTGGTGCTGGTGGACCTGTAGGAGAAACTCTTTTCTCTGGATCAGTAATGCTGCATACCAACATCCCAACAGAGTGAAATAGAGTGCTGTACGTGAAAGTGCCTTTGTATGAGACAGTTGAGTTGTGAGACTGACTGCTCGTGGCCATCAAAGGTTATTATTATACAAAAGAGCAATAGAAATCAGTAAAGTGGATTTCTTTTAACTGTGTCTGTGGACTTTCACTGTCACCATCAATGTAGTCTTTTTCTATTTCTTTTCATTGAAATAATGTCAATGATTTCCCTTTCAAATGACCCACAAGCTGTCACCAGTTTTAATGACAGAATAACATGTTTTTCCCTTCTTTGTCACTCAAGCAGTGGTGTATGATTGCATACCTGCAGGATTTCACATTAAAAATAACGGCAGGTTATGTGTTACATATAAATGTTACATTCTTCTATCACCTCTAAATGGGAAGCACTTACACCTAAGGTAAAATAAATCACATTTAGCAGATTGCACTCATAATTTCATTTGTTTTGGGTTAATGTAATGGGTGTTTCCTTGCACCTACTCTGGAAAAAGAAGAAAAGGAAGATGATTTCTGATAAATTAACCTTGTTGTTTACAAATGTCAATATTATTATAAAACATAAGCAGACACCATTGTAGAAGAGTAATTTGACATTGAAGTACAGTGTATAAGATCAATCAATCAATTAATTACATAAATATACATACATACAGACGCTGTCAAAAGTATTCGTCCCCCTTGGATTTGAAATCAACATGAAATCAGAATGGAATGAATTTTGCAAAGAAGAATGGGCAAAAATGTATCCAGAATGCAGAAGTTGGTAGAGACTTATCCACGTAGAGTCATGGCTGTAATTGCTGCAAAAGGTGCCTCTACCAAATATTTTGACTGAAGGGGGTGATTACTTCATTGTATCTGTATAATTTAGAACAATTTGCAGATTATATTTTTCACTTTGACATTATGAACATTTTCTGTGTTGATCAGTGGCAAAAACTCCTGATTACATCCATTCTGATTTCATGTTGTAACACAATGAAATGTGGAAAAGTCCACATGTATACATGAATACAAAAGTGTAAGTTATATAATTAAATACGTGAGAGAATTGCATTTGGCATTCCATAACCATATCCTTAATTCCCAAGAATACAGCAGGTCATGCAAACTCGTATAGCTTGATTCCTGGCAGCGTGGTATGATTCCCAATTTAGAGAATAAACCAATACAGTTCAAGGAACGCTTCAGAAATAAATTTCCAGTAATTTTTCACCAATGAAACGTATGACTTAATTTAACATCTCCCTTTACCTATATGGACTGTGTGAGTGAGTAGATGTATCTTTGTATATTTTCCCAAAAAAGTAAGTAAAAAATACAATATTTAAACTATTATGTTTGAACTTATATTGAAACACGTGTCCGCCATTGCTCTGCGTATAAATATCTGACTTCCGACCAGTTTCCATGGCAACATTGTTCAAGCGGACGGTCTGCATCTTCGTGTTCATAATGATGTTCATGTTCATAATCACATGCATCTTAATTTAAGCACTGATCACCCTACATACTTTACACTGTTATTCTGTGCTTACCTTCCACATTTATTAACTTTGCAAATTATGACTAATTTTCTTTGTTCTTTGATATGAATCAATGTCTCAAATAAGTAGTGCAGACATAATACAGTCAAGTCCTAGGTATGTGCAGTAAAAAAATAGAAGTAGTAACAATACATAAGTAAAAGTATTAAAGCAAAGTTAAATAAAGTGCATAACAGCAAGAGAGAGGTAAAAAGGTAAAGGTATTAGAGGTAAAGTCTGAGCAGATGTGTCTTGAGTTATCGCCGGAAGGTGGTCCGGGACTCTGCTGTCCTGATCTCAGTGGGAAGGTCGTTCCACTTAGGATCAGGGTGGAAAATGTGTGGGCTCTGGAGGAAGGCAAGCGGAGAGGTGGTACAGTGAGTCTTCTGGTGCATGAGGACCAGAGAGGTCTGGAGGGAGAGTAAGAAGAGATGAAAGTCTGAAGGTAGCTAGGTGCAGTCATGCATAACAAAGAGGGCTCTGTGTTTTCCTTTTTTCACTTCTGATATGTTTTTGTCTTTGTCTTTCTGACTTTTGTCTTGAAATTCTGTTGAGGGACTTATTTCTTTTTTAATGAAACCAAACAATTGTCAGTTGAGAGATTACTTGTTTTTCCTTTTCTTTGCTCCTTTTTATTAGCCTAGTAATAATAATAGAGCGCAACGCTGTGCCAATTGTAGTCCATTTAGTTCATTAAGGATCCCCAATCCTGTGCAGGCTTACACATTATTGGAATGCATTTTTGTCTCCTTTATTCATTTGTTTTACAACACAATTGCACATTTATTTGTATTACGTAGATATTTTCAGTGTCTGCCTTCAGATTATAAGTGAGCCCAATTGACAGATTACCTTGAACATATTTATTAAAAGCCAGCCACCTATACAAGACAGTGTTGTGAGGAGGAAAAGCAAAATAGAAAATGACAGTCTGGTTGCTGTTTGTTTCAGATTACTGCTCTCAGGTCATCTTTTTGTATCTGCCTTGAAGGTTCACATTTAAGAATGTAAAATATTAAACTTCTCACTGATAACTAGAATGCAGTAAACAAAATAATTTGCATTAGATGAAACTATTATTTCCTGACACACTGCTGTATTTTGTGTTGGCCCAGTAAGAGATAAGTAAGACCATTTTTAAAGGATCAATGAGAACATTATGAGGAAGACTGCTTGTCATGTAAAGTACAGCTGTTTTTTTGTATAGAAGAGAATTATCTCCTACATCCTACATTGCTGCTGGCTTTATAATCAACATTTCCCCTCAAATGGTTTAATAATTGTTTTATATAGTACATTCTCTATGAACAAGATGTTGCAGCTGGAAAGTGCAGATTCCATGAGCTGATGATAATGATACATTAAAGCCACTCATTCAAATGTAATGGTTGAAGGTTGGGGGTAAAAAATCCAGACATTGTCCCACTAGTTTGGAAGCTCTGTAAGAGAAGTTTAGGGCAAGGAGACATTTTGATAGGGACATGTCCAGTGCAGCTATGTCCCTCTGGAAAATTAGATTATCATTGATACAAAAATACTGTTACATAAGTTCTGTAAACTGACTATGTGGCAAATAGAACCACCTTATCTCAAGGAACAGACTTGATTTCAGCCATTTTTATATCAAAAGTGGCACTGTCTCCCTGTCAAAATGACTTCTTTGTCTGGAATAAACTTCAAGAAGATTAATTTGTTCGGATGACAGGTCTAAGATAAGGCGATTTTCTATTTGACAAACAGTAACTTCGATATTACTCTTTGAGATTCCAATCTGGTTTTCATTGAGTTCTAACCTGCCCATCGCTATTAGCTGTAGTTAAAATAAACACTTAATAAATAGCTTGGCTTGAGTCTCCGATAGCTCTTAGATGGAATTACTAGATTTTATCAGAGTTTCTTTGATCTCGGATCGCTGTACTTTCTGTTATCATCTCTATGTAAAACAGCTTTCTGTCAACAGAAGGTCTTTGAAAACATGCATGTTACCTTGTACTTTTTCCTGTTATTTAATAAAGCCTTTGAAATATATGCTATCAGTTGGAAGTTTATGAAAAAATATATTAAACAATTCATTCATTTGACGACCCCCCCACACACACAACACACACACAACACACACATATTTGTCTTTAAAATAGCATTATAATACTGCATGGTGAAAAAGTGAATATAAAATAATGATCACCAAAACAACACACACTTACATATTCAATAAAAGCATAAACAACCACCCCCATCAGACACCTGATAAAAAACCCACAACATTCCTATGACAGAAACCAGACAGAAATAAATTAAAGTTATACAACTACATTTTGGTTGTCAGTGGCACACAGGATCACTACCACAGCCAAGACCAGGTGAAATGTGTCCTTATCACATTGCAGGCTGTAGTAGCTGAAGTCCAGCTGGATCCTGGACTCGATCAGTGACAGGAACAGGTTCACTGCACTGCTGCCTACTGCCTGGCTTGGCTCTTCCTCTTTTTAGAGGCCAGCTTTGCCCGCCCCAACAGAAGATTTGCCAGTTGGCACCAATATCTGTGGTGCTGGAGATGTTCATGTCCAGGTCTGCACTGTCTGCAGTTTGAAGGCTGCCAGTCTGCTGCTCACATCCACCAGGCCCTGCCCGCCAACTGCAGTGGCAGGTACACCTGTGCACCCAGTGCTGTCCATCCCAGAACAACCCCAGCAGGATTCTCCGGATCTGGGCCACCAGGGCTGGGGGGGTTCCAGAAAGGAGAGCGTGTGCCATAGCGCAGAGGCTGCCAGGTTGTTGACCACCAGAACCCTCCCTCTGTAGAACTGGGCCAGCAGTCAGCACCATACCCTGAGCTGTCTAAGCCCCTCCAGATGGCCATCCCAGCCTGATGCCCCTGTGGATGGGGATGGGCTCACTCAGGCCACCATTGATCTTGAAAACAGTGATCACCTGACAGTACTGCAACTGGATTAACATTATATAACCACCCCCCTAAAGCCTCTAGCACCTCAAACAGGTAGAGGTGAAAAATGTAAAGCTTTCTCCAGATAGGCTCAGGATACTCTCAAAACCCAAGAGCTTGGAGACTGCCCGAACATCCTGAATCAAAAAGACATTATTGAAACGGATGTAGATTGGAGCCGGGGACAAAGTAGGACTGGTTAGTGTGCTATCATGATGTCCCTCAGCCTGTTAGCCAGAGCCTTGGACAGGATCCTGACACAGCAGTGCAATTAACCTCCAGTTCCTGATGGAGGACAGGTCTCCCTTCTTGGGCAGCAGGGTAAGGACAGCCCAGGGGCAGCAGCCAACAAAGCTTACAACTCGAGGCTGAGTTGGTGGTGTGGCCGTTGATGCTCGGCACCTTCCTGCCATTCAGCCCCTGCAGGGTGGCACTTATCTCTGTCAGTGTCAGCCCTGACTCCAGTCTCCCAGCATACTCCTCTGAGAAGCAGGGTAGAACCTGCAGGAACTCAGTCTCCAGCTCCTTGTAAGACATGCAGGCTGTCTGTCCAGTGTGTAGTGTACTGCTGGCAGAAGAACCTGATCTGTAACTTGCCACTGTTCCAACACTGCCTGTCAGAAAGGAATCTGGTCGTCCCTGTCCCCCACGTTTACCCAAAATAGAGAGAGAGAGAAAGAGAGAGAGAGAGAGAGAGAAAGAAAATGCACTTGACAGATACCTGGCTATGACCCTGCTTTGACTAAGACCCCTGTTTGAGAACCAGACATGGTACCAGACTAGCGCATCTAACAACTCTGCCTGAATATACAACAATGAAATTGCTTAAGCGATCTTGAATGTTTGCACCTCACCTACTTTGGAATACCAAATAGAGACCCAAATCCAACAGCGACCAAGAAGTATAGCAAATGCCCTAAACCCAGGCTAGGTATATATTTTGTGGTTTACAGTCTTTATAATGGCTTCTCTCTGTCTCTGAACATTGACAATCTAACACACAGAGGAGTATTGTCTGCATAGTGTCCATCGCCTCCCATATTTCTATCCCATACAATTTTTACAGTTTATTTTAATTGTATTGTGTGCACTTGTGTTAATCACTTAGATTTGTATTAAGCAAATGGTAAGACTTTACAAATAGGTCTCCCTAATTACATAGTAGGTACTCAGTAACTACATATTAGTTACTCATAAGAACAGTGTAATTATGCATGTGTTGACATGTACTTAATGTGTAAAAAGTGGGCCATGCCCGGCAGGGCCTTTGGTTTAGTTTCAGATCTGAGGGGGGGGGGGGGGGGTTGGCGCTGTCAATATTGGGTGGGACACTGTCAATCCTGGGGGGATGTGTTCCCTACACCTATGGAGCCGGGCATACAACGTTGGGGGGGACAATTTAAGGTTCTCTAAACCTGTGCCTATGATGCCTGGTATAACTCCAAAGGCATCCTTACCAGACAAATGTGTACTTACATATAATGTTAATCATTTTTACACATTAAGTACATGTTAACAAAAGCATAATTACACTGTTCTTATGAGTAACTAACATGCAGTTACTGAGTACCTACTATGCTAATAGACTGTAATTTGGGAGACGAGTTAAGGGAGTCACCACACCCACACCTGTGTCAGATTTCTTCCACCTGTGCTCCTGACTCCAGAGAGGTGGGGCTCTCTGCTTAAAAGCAAGCCGTTGGCAGACAGAGGCAGGCCGAACAGCAGTTCAACAAGAGTCAGTGGAGACAAGGAGCGGCTGAATCATATATAACAAAGACTTTGAATGATTGATCTTGTTGTGTGCACTGTAGCCAAAGAGCAATCCGGAGTGCAACTCAGTCCAGATGGGGATTGCGGCAACAAGTATTTATTGAACCTCAATTGCAGCCTGTCCGGACCAAAGCAAAGTATAACTTAAATTATATTATATTATAAATTATATTAGAAGAAGGAGATGGAAGACACAATAAACGTTAGGCTGTATAGTGAAGAACTTTATTATAACTGCTGTGTATGCTCCTGCCCTTCGCTCTGCTGTGATCTCCAAGTGCTGTGCTCCAGTGACCTGAAAGGGAAAAGTAATATAGGTTAGTGCAAGTAAATTATGAGACATATGAACTTGCTAAACTTAGCTGTAGCTCGAATTCACCTGCCGTGAAGATGATGGCAGCAGGGTGCAGTTCCAGCGGAGACTGGGTCAGGTCCAAGGATGGAACCATGACAGACAAGCAATTTAAATTCCCTGGTTGAAAGAAAGAAGCCTGACTTGGATCTGCTTAAAGAAGTGACATATCTAAATTGTGGCACTAACATTGTGGACGAGGAATCCTAGAAGAGGTCGATATAAGGGACTGATAAACATTGGACTCTTCAAATTTGAAGCTTTTCTCTTGCTTGTGCTTTTACTGGTGCTTTTATTAATTATAGGGGGAATAGAGAAAGTATTTTATAGCTAGATTTTATTAGTAGCTTGTTTATTTCTCTTCTTGATTCTGTTTTTAGGTTAGGTTTTATGAGGTATTTTAATACAAGCAATTTTTATTAAGATTAGTTTTAGTCAATTTCCCCCTTAGAAGCATTCAATTGTATAGATTGTGTGCCCTGTGTGGTAATAATGGTATACAATAAAATAATACATGTACTTTAGTTTTTAATATTACCTGTTTCCGTGGTGGGTGTCTCGAGATCCTGGTTCAAGGCTGTGTGGGGTAAAGTGGAGTGGTGTGAAGTTCCACTCCTCATTTAAATATTGGGGTGGCGTAGTCTGGGGCTTAGCTGTCACATACCATTCATTATATATATGAATAAGATGAAGAACTTAAGCTCTTAAAAAAGTCTTGTTGAAATTGTGCTCAATCATGAGATGTGCAGATTGTGAAAGGGGAATCTGGCAATACCAAGGTTTGTAATTTGAGTAGTGTGTAAGTTCTTATACATTTTCAATAGGCGATAAAATGAAGACGATTTCTTTTTTTTTTAAATGAACTGTGTAATGTTTGTTATCTTTTTGATTCATTAGTTAATACATCATTTGGTCTCTGCTTTGCCAACCAAGTAACATTTGTTATCTTTAGACACTCAATGGTACAAAGATTAAACAAAACAGTAGTAGAAAATAAACCATGCCAAGAGAGTCAGACTATGTATGTGATTTGTATGTTTGGAATGTTTTTTCATCCACACACTCACCTTTCACTGTTTTGTTAAGCTAGGTCTAAGTTACTAGTTAAGTAAGCTAGTATACCATTGTGTATGCACAAACTTTAAGGTATTCTGGCAGGATGTCCATTTTAAAAGAGTACCATATGTTTTGACTTCTAATCTGCCAATTTGATCAAGTTGATCATTTATCTTTCATTATTATTATTATTATTATTATTATTATTATTATTATTATTATTATTATTATTATTATTATTATTATTATTATTATTATTTATTGGCAGACACCCTTATTCAGTTCAGTACAAAGCATAAAACATTACAAATTCAAATGTACATAATACAGTGCAATTCAAAGCATAATACATTTTACAAATTCCAATTTACACAAGTGAATACAATAAATGAGGACTTACATCCTGGATTGTAAAAGCTAAGTGCAGACAAGATGTTAAGTCACAGTCAAGAGCCACAGGAAAGGGAGCATAGGGGAAATCAAAATAATATGAATACTAGTAACAGAAGAAGTATGATAAAACATTGTAATGTGCTATCTTACAGGAGAGTAACGGACTAATATTACAAGAATTGTATAGCAGACAAACAGGAAGAGATGCGAGAGGGGATGAGAGGGTCAGAAGAGGGAGAAGACAGGAAGATCTGGGCATCATCTGTGTAGAAGTGGTAGGAGAAACCATGGGATGTGATGAGGGGTCCCAGGGAGCGGGTGTAGAGAGAGAACAGGAGGGGACCCAGGATGGAGCCTTGGGGTACACCTGTGAGGAGAGGTTGGGGGGTGGATGAGGAACCTCACCATGTCACTGGTCGTTGAGGTAGCAGAATAACCAGGTGAGAGCAGTTCCAGAGATTCCAAGGTCAGCGAGGCAGGAGAGTAGGATGGAGTGATCGACAGTGTCAAATGCTGCAAAGAGATCAAGGAGGATGAGGACTGAGGAGAGGGAGGTCGCCCGAGCACAGCTGAGGGAGTCAGTGACTGCCAGGAGAGCCGTCTCAGTGGAGTGAGCTGTGCGGAAGCTGGATTGCAAAGGATCCAGGAGTGAGTGATGGGAAAGAAATGCAGAGAGCTGATGGTGGACAGGGTAGGTTTCTTGAGGAGTGGAATGACAGCAGCTTGTTTAAATGCAGAGGGGAAACAGCCAGAGAGGAGGGAGGAGTTGAGGAGGGAGGAGATGAAGGGGAGTAGATCAGGAGCAGTCACTTAGTCAGAGGGTCCAGGGCACACGTTGTAGGTTTGTGACCTAGGAGAAGAGAGGAAAGTTCAGAGTCTGAGAGAGGTGAGAATGAGGAAAAGGAAGCTTGGTTGGTGGGAGGTTTGGGTGTGATGGGAGAGGAGGGGGGACTGTTGAAGAGCTTGCAGATACCTGTGATCTTGGAGGAGAAGAAGGAGGCAAAATCATCTGCAGTGAGAGACAAGGGAGGAGGAGGGGGAGGTAGGGCAAGGAGGGAGGAGAAGGTGGAGTAGAGTTTGCGGGGGTTGTTGACAGTGGATTCAAAGAGTGATTGGAAGTAAGATTTCTTGGCTGAGGTGAGTGAGGAGGAGAATGTGGACAGTAGAGAGCGGTAGAGTTCGAGAGCAGCTGGGAGTTTGGACCTTTTCCACTTCTGTTCAGCTGCACGCAGACTAGATCAAGTTGAGCGGAGAACGGAAGAGATCCAAGGCTGAGGAGGGGAGGGACGGACAGGACGAGATGTAAGAGGACAGAGAGAATCAAGGGAGGAGGTGAGGGAGGAGAACAAACAGGAGGTAGCGCAGTTGAAGGACAGATGGGAAAAACAGTCAATGGAAGGTAAGAGAGTGAGAGCAGTGGAGGCAAGGGTGGAGGGAGAAACAGAGCGGAGATTATGGCGGAAGGTGACAGAGGGAGTGGGTGGGGTGGGGAGGGAGGGGAGAGAAAGAGAGGAGGAGATGAAGTGGTGGTCTGAGATGTCCATTTGTGTTATGGTGAGTGTCGAAGGGGAGCAGCCTCTAGAGAAGATGAGGTCTGGCTGGCGGCCAGCCCTGTGAGTGGGGGGAGATGAGGAGAGAGAGAAGTTAAAGGAGTGAAGGAGAGGAAGAAATCCAGCAGAGTGGGAGGGGTTGGAGAGGTGGATGTTGAAGTCTCCTAGGAGGATGGTAGGTGAGGACAGCGAGGGGAGAGAAGAGAGAAGAAGGTCAAGTTCATCCAGGAAGGACGCGAGTGGACCGGGAGGACGGTAGAGAACTAGAAGGAAGATGTGAGAGGTGAGTTCCACTGCATGGAATTCAAAGCTGTTAGTCATGATAGAGGAGAGAAAGGGGGGGACAGAGAAGAGGAGAGAAGGGGAGAGCAGGAGCCCTGTTCCTCCTCCTCTCCCGGTAAGATAGAGGGAGTGGGACAGGACAAACAGAGAGGAATGTAATGTGTAATGTGTGTAATATAGTAATACAATATCTGTAAATCATAAAGGGATGAAAATATAAAACTAATTGTAGGCATTGCTTACTTTCAATTCAAGTGCAATTGAGCAATATTTAGTTTTTACTGTATTTTTGTAATAGGAAGCATTTGTTCTGCATATTATCTCACTGTTTTCACATCTGTTTTTTCACTCTCTGTCATGTACTTTCAGTAGATCGCATGACTATTTGTCCAAATATAATTTGGAAGATAAAAAAAGTATTTCTGTTAATTTGTTTGACTTTGAAATAGAATAATTGTTTCTCTTATATGTTTTACAGTTAAACTGATCTGCATTTCAAAACCAGTACTATGTGGTATTCATTGTACTGCAGAATCTTTCCAAAATATTGATAACCACCCTTGATTCTTTAGGATATACAGTAAAAAGCTAAACAATGCTGCAAATACTGATACATTTAGATTTTATGAACTGAGTTCATAAGTTTACCGCAAGTCTTTCCTAAACAAGTTCCCCCAAAAAGGTTTTAAATCTGTTAGAATCCTTTTATCTTACCATGTTTTCTTATTTCCCAAGTAATGGCTGCCAGTATCATTATGTATTGAATTATTTAAATCACTCTTCATCTGGTTTTGTTTCATTTTAATTAGTTTTTGATATCCTGCTAGAAGCTGGGTGTTTTTGTTGCCTTCTTAACATGCAGGATTGTAATTTATCTGAGAAGTTCACATGCAATATGTTCTTAAAGCAGAAATATGTATTTTGTTTGTAAAATATTGTCACACAATATGTTTCCAAAGAAAATTATCTTTCTTGAAAAAACATTTTTTTTAAATTGTATTTCTTATAATCTTATATAGCTTCAATAACATGGTGTTTTTTGTTGTTGTTTCTTCATATATATTTAAGTATTTGTAGGAGAAACTGGGGCTGGTAGAAACATGAGTAGGTTAAAATGTATTTATATATGTATTTATCAGAAGGAACCCTTACCCAGGTGACAAGTTGTCACAAAGTATTCACATATGAAGAAAAATAGTATAGTAAGAAAATAAAATACAGTATACAACTTCAGTCCTAAAAAGAGTGCAATTAAGTACAAATTTTACATTGATCAAGTAATCATGATTATTTTAGCCCTTTCTTGTTCCTCTTGTGTTAATCTCGACATTCTTTGATATTCTTCCAAAAATGATCAAAACTGTTATCTGGAGAATTGTATGATGTTACCATGCCTACCAGAGATGTTACAGACTGTTTAGTTGCACTGAATGTATAGAGATGTGTTACAAAGACATATTCATAATGCAATTAACAAGACTAGAAGGCTGATGAGACCAGCAACAAATACATTGGGGCTGACCAGGGGCTGATTTTTAATTGATTTCCCCAATTAGTGAAGGAAGTCTTTATGAATGTTTTCCCTGATATCATAGAAGCTAGCCATCTGACGCAGTCCTTAAACTGACCTTTAACAGCCCCAGCCTCTGTGCGTCTGCTTCAATCTGTTAACTTCAGCACTACAAGCAATCTCACCAAAGCCTCTTCTGCCATCAAACTCCCACCTAACAAACTCCAGCCAGAGCCAAAGTCCCAAGGGGGCAATAAAATACAGCAAAAGATTTAGCTGGTGATCTACAGTGATGCTGAAATGATGCCCAGATGCACCTGTTTTGAAGTCGGATATTTCTATCCGAGAAAAGTTGTCTACAATAAGACAAGCTGCATTAGTCTTGCTATGTAAACCCTCCATACACTAATTTGTCTCCAAGTGAGAAACAAAAAATAACAGAGACAACCTTACCGAAGGAGTAATCCAAACTCTCAACCCTGTAGACCGCAAATATCCATTATATTTTAATATTCTAACCATATTTTTGCACTAGGCACATTGCATCAAGGCATGAAAGTCTGGCGTATATACATTTTCTTAAATACAATTCTTCCAATGGAAGCTTTCACGGTGGCTGCATTGTGTAAAATGGAAGATGCCAAACATAGATCGTATCCTATTTTTTAAATTGCATCCAGCGTAAATATATTTATCTAACCAATTACATTTCAGCTCATAACCACATCCCAATGACAACAAACATCATCAACAACCTAACAGCCAAAACTGATTAATTTAAAATTGCAGAGGTGTCAACATTGACAAAACTAATACAACTACAAGGTCATATTAAAACATAAAATCTATTAATCCAATTGGTTTGTAGCATGAATTCCTCTATTGGTAAACATTTGTTTTCGAATCACAATTTACCCAAATCTACTTTTTCTTCAATTTTCTTTACTTCATCTGAATGTCACAAAAAGTCATACAAATAATAATACAGAAGTATAGATTTCTACATTTAACATATTTGTTCTTTGTCTATATTGATTACTTCAGCATTAACAGGTTTGCTGTTTCTTGTGTTTTAATGATTTGAAGGTATGTTGGTCTCGAATGCAATTTGACAGCATCAAAAAATGTTTTACACAATGCACTCAGTGTGAAAGGATGTTAACTCTCATGTCCACCTTCCATTTACTTAAGACGGGCTCCTACATCTAACGCCCATTTGCCCTCCAACATGTGTCAACTGACTGCAATCATCCCCAGGTCATCATGGGTGAAGAACAGGAGAAATATCTGGTTTAAGCTGGAAGCTGTCTGTGTAAGCAACCTTCATACAACCAGAAATCCAATCATACTATGACTCCAGAAAGCACCAATATAGCCTCCAATCTGCACCCACTATTATTAGTGACTTATTATTTCCATCTGCACAGCTCTGTTTGCTGTTGAGTTTCTAATCAGCTATTTAGAATATTAACAAGATTACATAGTCAATATGTGGTAATGCCTAATAATGAAGAAAATATATGGAGGTGGTTTACAAATAAAACACTAAATGGGTCAATTAATTGGTTCAACGATTTTGACCACTGAAGCATGGTTTAATTTAGAGCAAAATCATTGTTTAAATTAGATTCAACTGTACCTCAATTTAGTACCAAGGTATCAAATCAAATAAGTGGTAAAGGACTGCTTCTGCTTGCTCTGTGGTTTGTTGTTGATGTTGCATTTTCCCTGGTGAGCACAGCATTATAGATTTCCCTGCTGTAGTGTTCAATAATCCAAAAAGGCTCTGTTCATGACATTCTTCAATAGAAAAATATAAATTAGAAACTTGTAAAGTTGAGATAAAATGAAGAATCATGTGTTTGCTAACTATTGATGTTAGTACAGAGGGGGGGAAATCTAATTAGGATAAAAAATGTTAGGCATGCAATTCATGATATGTGTTTATATAATGTTTATAGTCCTGGATAACAGGTAAAAACAAATAAAATGTGACTGTTTGAAACATTACCAGTCATTGGGCATTTGGAATTGGGCTTTTCATGATCCCTGTTTTCTTCTCCCTGCTATCACCCTTGAGATAAAAGTTGTAACAAAACAGTAATTATCATCTTTATTATTATATTGAAATTGCTTTGAGTCATGCCACTGCTTAAAATGGATTTAATTCAGATTTCAGTTAAAAGATGTGCAGATAATTGAAAATGTTGGATCTTTTTCTCTAATTCCTCAGAAAGTGAACCTGCAGCACTGGTGGTGTTGTTTGGAGTGAACTCAAAATATTGTCATTATCTTATGAATTACATGTATCTTATTGCTGACGATACTCTAAGATCCATAAAGTCCTTTATAATGTTTCTGGTCCTTAATTGATCAGTTTAATTCCAGGAATGTGAAGTGTGTAATATGTAAATGTAATGTATTTAGTTTTCACCAAACATGATTTAACTGAGATAACCTACATCTGGGTGAGGACCTAGAGTCAACTCCAACTTCTCATTCTCAGTAGAGCAAGACAGGACCACTACTTATCACAGACAAATGATGAGGATGTGAGATGAACTGCCAAAGCAAATTGCAAATATTGATTATTGTGTTTAAGTCAAGAAAACCTTAATTATATTCTTGAAGGCAGTCAGCTACTAACAAGCAGGCATGCATTAACTTTCTATGTTATTTACAAAACATCCAAAGTACAATTTGCTCTAACAAAATTGAAGAACTATGAATCAGATGAAAGATGATGACATGGTAAAATAATAATAATAGGTTTGCTTGTAGTGCCTGTATTTAATAGCAAGCAAATAAAAACCCTGCAAAATAAATAAATAAATAAATCACTCAGTTTCAGCTGTGCTCCTGGTTTCCTCGTTGTGAACTGTGTAATGTGCATGTGTTAGAGTAAGAGTGTGGGTGCTGGACAGATAATGGCAGTTACTCCTTCAGAATCTTTAGCAGCGTCTCTTTTTTCTTTTAAGGACAAAGATTTAATTGCTTTTAGCAGGAGGCATTTTTACAGGCATTGAATGGTACAAAGAGACATGCTCTTACACAAGATGTTCATTAAATTTTCTGGCAGGGATCAAGCCACTGCTGGGACCATTAACACTGTAATTGTGTTTGTGAAGGGTCAAGAGGGCAACCCTAGAAGAGATTCCCTAATGACTGGTGGCACACTAAGTGCTTTTAATTATTTAGACAGGAGAAAAGATATAGGGAAGGCTTGCTTTTCAAAAGCAAGTGTTTTTTCTCTCTGAGGTGGACAGGATATATATAATGTTTTTTGCATTAAAAATGATGTTCCATACATTAAATGAATTGTTCTGTATCCTCTACAAAATATGCTGCTCCTCCAAAATGTAAACCTGCCTCTAAAACATTTGTAACATTTTATCATTAGTCCTCATTTTCTGTATCCTGGGTCAAAAAGAGAATCAATAAAAAAGAGAAAGAGAATACAAAACTCTTAAACCCTGGCAAATTGTTGGATTAATAACAATATTGTGTATTTTATTTTCAACATGCTTAATTTATAAACAGTATGTTTTACAGTCTTAAAGGACACATTTATGTTTGATGCAACTACCTAAACCACTGCTTCTTAATCCCGGAGTGGGGGCCCCCTGTCTTGGTAGTTTTTGTTCCAACCAAGCTCTCAATTACTTCATTGAACCCTGAATTAAACTAATTTGCAGTTTACTGCAAAAAGTTGGATATTTCAAGTTCCAACATGAAATCTAAAACTGTTTAAATTAATGTAAGATCTCAGATTAGGCAAATTATTAGTTAGGGTTCAATTAAGTACCCTGCTAGTATTTAAGTAATTGAGAGCTCAGTTGGAGAAAAAATGGTAGGACCAGGATTGAAAACCACTGACCAAAACCATTACATTTTATTATTTGGTGTTCCAATTATACATGCAAATATTAGGTATAGGTAGGTTTTAGGACCCCCTGCATATAAAAGGGCATAGATTTTATTGATAAATATTGATTTGAGCTTGAGTTATAAATGAGCTGAAATCGGCATGCATTTGTATCTGTGCAAGAGCAAAAGACTGAAGTGGTTCTTGAACAACCACCTCTCTGTACTGTTCAAAAGCTGCATGCTGCATTTCTGCCAAACCTGCAGTGTCCTGGTTCCCCCACTATTGTTACTCAGCAGTCTCTCATCAGTTTACTGCATGCTTCAGAGAGTCAGTCCATCCCATTCTGGTTACTGCAAATGCACAGTACACCTATAGGGATATTCCACCTGAGAGATGAGCATATAATACATCAGGGTTTGTCATGTTGCATTAGGGCATAGATAAAAGAACACAAGGCTGACATAATCCCTGCTGTGAAACCACACAGTGAACAAATGATTCGTGATTTTGGTTGAGGCCTTTGAATATTTCTTAAAACATAATATAGAAATCATACTATTGAACCAAGGGAAGGAAACTGTATGCTTTGCAATTGCAGATACAGGAATGGCAGTAAAAACATAATAACATTACTGATTTTTCAATAATCTTTATCTCCCAGGTAACGTTATTGACATTTGGTACTCAAATTGTCAGTTGTTTGTCAGGTTTCTTTAAACTCCTGCTAAAAATATTTATACAATGTTTACATGAAACAAATTGTAAATTATTTGAAAAATGTTTGCACTTATAATAGGTATAATGTTAAAGCAATATGAAATATGTTATGCTACATTCCACATTAATATCACTTTCAGAATTTCAGTGCATATCAGACAATGTGATCTGGATTAAAATAATTCAATAAACTGAAACAGTTTCATGGCATGATGTGTGAAGGACATTTCTTTTCCAGTTTGCTATGTTACTTGTACTTCAATTTTCCATGTTGTGTCCTTAATCTGTAAAAACAAGCATGGACATAACTTGTAGACTGATCCCAAAAATGCACATTACATCTTCAGATATTTATTATTTTTTAAGAATCAACTAAACCTGATGTTTTATCCATTCCACTGCATTTGTAGGTGGGTATAGCCATAAATTAATATATAAACACATTAAATAACAAATAAACATGCATCTGCTGCACTTGAAATTCACAGGCTAGTCAGATGGGATTACAGGCCTGTGCATGGATGTGGACAGAATTGTAATATGACTCGTTTCCTGATGAAACCGAATGAACCGAGATACTGCAAACTGCAAACACAAGCATGTCCCCAGGTTTGGCAGCCATTGCACATTGGTGCATGCGCAGAAATGTCATATGTGTGCAGTACACCTGATCCTTTACTTCTTCATGTAAGCAGAAATCCACCCGGTTCAGATCAGATGATCTTGAAGCCCACTGTGTTGGAACGCTGTAGCTGATGATGTGGTCTCTGAGCCAACTATGCTTTACAGCAAAGCCTTCGCAGGAGAGGAAGATGGAGGTGTGCCATCCTGCATGAAGGTGATAACACTACAAATGTCACACTGTTGCAGTTGGGGTAAGAAAGTTTTGTGACAGAAGTTTGTGAGATCTTAACAGTCACTGTGCATGATTGTGAACCTATCAAAAATGATGCTCTGAAACCACTGTACATGTCATGGGAGGTGATTTTCACATATTTATTGTTAAAAGTGTTACATTGTGTTTATTTTTTCCCATGACTGATTTTCACTAATAATTGTTTGTATTATAATAATTGGTCTGTTTTGCACAGATTATATTGTTGAATTGGTTGCTGCACGGTTTATTTTCCTATACCAAGTCACTGAAAGATAGGCACAGCTGTGCTGATTTGGGTGTTGGCCGACCCCCACCTCCAGAGACCGCACACCTGTTTACCCTTTTTATTAGTGGGGGTTGCAAAGGGTAAAAGCGTCATAGCTGCTGCAGAGGAGGGGACTATTAGCAGTCACAAGTATACGGGGAACAGAGGACTGGCAGTGTCAGTGGGAGCAGCAGCAACAGCACTGACTTGACCCGCTCCTAGCATGGAGAGAAGCTGTGGAAGTGTACACAGAGACCAGACTGAAAAGAGAGACAGCCTGATAAATCTGGAAGAGCTTCTCGAGAGACTCTGAACTATGGAAAGCTAAGGATAACTTTTTCTTGGAGTTGGTGTGCAGGTTATTCTGCAAGAATCAGAATTGATGTAAGAGTCATGTGATAAGACATGGTTGAGTTAGGACACTTTATTGTGTATTCTTTGGTCTACAAACACTGCTGCTGTGCCCTCTGTACCCGTTAATAGCAAGCACTGAGAAACCTGAAAAAGGTTGCTGAGATCTGGTCCAAACCTGCTTGGGGGGCATAAGGGTGGTGTTGAGGCTCCCCATCTTCAGTAAACCTTGGGGTGGCGTAGTTGGTCATTCAAGGGATTGAGTGTCACTACCAAGACTACCTTTTGTTTCATACCTGTACTCTCAGCAGTACCCAGAGCAACTCACTTTGGAAACACACCGACAAACTGCAGACTGTGTCACAGTACAAAAAAATATATATATGTTTGTAGCTGCTATGCCACTCCCAAGGTGTTATAGGGATACAAGCAAAACTCTCAGTAACTTCTTGTTGGCCACTTTCTATCTGAGAAACCTATCCCCATTAAATCAATGTATTTATAACCCTGTTTAGCACAAATTGTTCAGAAACCTATCTCTTGTGCAAAGGAAATCTGTCTATTTTTATCAAACTATTTGTTTAACTGGTTTACATTTTTGGTAGATCCTAGATGTATTTCTCCCCAGGTGAAAAAAGTCCTTGTCACAAATCAGAAGCATTAGATAACCTATTATGCAAAAGGTGGCTTCAACACAAGGAACTAAAAGGAGAGACAACCCCAGCCATACCAGTTTTAGACTCTGGAGCTGAATAAGGGGAAAAAAGTTTGATTTATGGGAGCTTATCACCACATGCAGTCGGCTGAAAAAAACATTCAAACATTTGTTAAAGATGAGTCATGTTACAGCCTGATTAATGTCCGTTTGATGGTATAAGTCTCTGTCACTAATCCTAGCCATTTTGGATTTGATTTAACATGGGCTACAACTGCTGGCAAAAGGCGGGACTCAGCAGTGCTGCTGGCTTACACAAAACAACACCAAGCAAGGGCCATAGGGATGAGTAACAAGCCATGTGTAGTTATCATATTCAACCTCATAATCCTTATCAACACAAAATAATCAATATTGCATGGCATACGTAAAAAAGAGAAGTGTATCAGGGGCTTATTTGATATACATTGTACATTAAAGTGAGTCAGATACAGTACTACAATTAAAGTTAAAAAAAATGTCTCTTGTAAATCCAGAATCGGTAACAATAATTCACTGTAACAGGTTACTGTTACAGATGCATCTTAGACTAGAGCAACTTATTGTCTGAATAGTTTTTTTTTAATAGGTCACTTGAATCAGTGTTACAAATCAGAAAGCATATTTAAACACATGTATTTATATCTGAATAACTGTCCAGAGATTACAAATTCTTAACAATTGTACTGGGCTATCACCCGCATGACATGACTATAGGTCAAATATTCCTGGATTCCTTATATATATATAACGGTCTCCTACACCCAGCACATCACCACACTGACACGCACCTGCAGATTCTTCCTGAGCAACATACGCCGGATCTGTCCCTTCCTCACCGACTGCTTGACTCAGCTGCTCGTCCAGTCACTGGTCCTCTCCCGCCTGGACTACTGCAACTCCCTCCTGGCCGGCCTGCCTGCAACTACTACCCGCCGCTCCAGCTCATCCAGAACTCTGCGGCTCGTCTGGTGTCTCTCTGCCATGATTTGCACACGCTACTCCACTGCTCCGCTCCTTCCACTGGCTCCCGATAGCGGCACGCATTCGGTTCAAGACTTTGACCCTCACCTACCGCTATCTTGACCACACTGCACCAAGCTACCTTCAGACACTCGTCTCTCCATACATCGCCTCCAGACCACTGCGCTCCTCCAGTGCCAGAAGACTAACTCTGCTTCCTCTCCACTCTCCTTCCTCCAGAGCTGCTCCTTCTCATCCCTGGACCCTAAGTGGTGGAACGACCTTCCCACTGAAGTCAAAACAGCAGAGTCCTTGACCTCCTTCTGGCGCTTACTCAAGACACATCTTTTCAGACAGTACTTATAATATTAGTCCTTTTAACCCCCATCAGATAGCACTTCGCAAGAAGCATAATAACAATCTGCCTTTTTGATTGTTTTCCTCCTTGCTCCCTTTCCCATAGCCCTTGACTGTGACCCTACATCTTGACATTACTTAGCTTTCACCGTCCAGGATGTAGGTCCTCACTTACTGTACTTGCCTGTGTAAATTGTAAATTGGAATTTGTAAAATGTATTATATTTTGAATTGCTATGTTTTAGTTAAATTGAATTTGTAATGATTGATGCCTTTACTTAACTGTATTTTTGCACTTTGTTTTGCACTTATGTTGTAAGTTGCCCTGGATAAGGGCGTCTGACAAGAAATAATAATAATAATAATAAATAATAATTTAAGCAGTACATTTCCATCAATAACATGAGTGATATGTATATAACTCAGACCACCTGAAAACATTCTAAATACCATTAGCATTATAGGAAAGAGGCTTAAAGTTTAAAGAGGGGAAAGGGAAGCAAAACAGTGGCACATTAGTACTGCTCTGGAAAACATAAGGATTCAGGAAATGTTTGTGTTTTGACAACTGATAAGCAGAGAAATGTGTGATAATAATATTAAGATTCATAATAATAGTAATAATAATTAATAATAATTGTCATATTGTTATATTTCTAAAAGCAACATTACATTCTAAATCTTTTACGAAAGTAGTGCTTATTGATGAATCATGTGGATTCGGGTCTGGATAAACTCTGGCTAGACTGTCCAAGGGACCAAATGACATATGGGCCTAACGCCCACTCCTGCACCTGCTGGACACTGTCAGTGCCACCAGGATGTTAAATAATCTGTCCAGATGCTGCTCTATTAAAAGAATTTTAAATCAATGCCTTATGCCCACGGAAACACTAAAGCACAACATTCACATAACGTAATTTGAAAATGGTTTACCACACTCTTCTTGTTTGTATCACAGCTCTTTTTATAGCAGGAAAATATTTAAATTCTATTTTGGTCTGGCTGTACATCTTTAGTGTATTTTTTTCCTGATAATAATATATGTTAATTGTTAATATGTTAATATGTTAAGTATGTAAATTGTAAATTGTAGAAGGTGTCTGCACATCAAGAAATACAATGTGGGGCTGCTGAATAACATTGTTTTCATTTATAAAAGGAGTCTTGACAAAAATCGAAACAGGTTTAAAGAAAAGCCTGTCTATGTTTTTATTTGATATACATTAAAATATAACTTTGTTTTTATTAATATTTAATAGTTGTGACACCAGAGTGTTTTGCAGTTATATAATACTTACTCAACCTTCTAGGATAGGGGCATGATGGATGGAGAGACCACTTGGAATTCCCTGGATATTTAGTGAAAGCTATATAAAATATGTAACATTTTCAAATTTTAGGAAACTACTTCTTCTCCATGCATTATCTTGAAATGTAAGATCAGTTTGACCTAGCCTTCACACATTGCTAAGAGAATCACTGTTAGAACATATGATAACCTTTGATATACTAAAACATTTTTTAAATTATTATATATTTGTTTTTTAGTATTACTAAGATATTTTACCTTATATGAACTTATGCCTAGGTAGGAATGCTGAGATTAGGCTGTGAGGACGACTTTGCATCTTAAAAACCCTTTTTCACATGGTCTCCTTACCGTTTATATTTGATTCTTATCTGAACACTGCAAAATCACATAGACATAGTAACTTCTGTCTTAGTAAAAAAAACTAATGTATACTGTATGGACACATATCTGCATTTATTTAACTAAGGAGACCTCTTTGGTAAAACCACAGATGTCAGTAAAATATTCTCCATTGGTTTTAATCCATCAACTGTTGTCAGAATCAGAGGATTTGTACATCATTGATGTTTTTTCATGACACATACATTTTCTGCATAGACTTTTCAGATTTTCACTCAATATTTTTAATGTTAAACAATGCCGATATGAAAACTGTGGAAACTGATAATTATTTTTCAAGGATTCAATCTGCTTCATTCCACTTAAGAAAGTGGCAGTAGTTTGAGTTATCATGTGATTGGGGTTTTAATTCAATCAGGCTCAGCCAAGCTTGACAGGAAAAACATCTTTCCTTAACTTGCATCAAATGGCAGAAGGAGATTTCACAAACATCGAGCAAAAGAATCATAGCTTCTATCCCAGCTGGAAGTTATATGAGCATATTACAAATCCATCTTTAACAACTGGATCGAACAGGAAGAAAATTAAGTCATGCTGACCATCTTCTTAACAGCCTCGATGAATCTGAAACTTCTAATAAAAAACATTATTCTTGGCACAATGTTTTGCACAACCCTTTATGAAATAATTGTTGGCATGACTTCATATACAGATTTCCAAAACAAATATAAATCGATCAAAGGGTTTTCAATTAAATAGTTCCTATAATAATAATAATAATAATAATAATAATAATAATAATAATAATAATAATAATATATAAATGTATTAATAAAACATTGTAAAGGACTGTTAACACAGGCAGTCTTGGAGGTAGTGTTATGCTGATAATTGTTTTTCAATATGCTCATTTTAGATTGTATTAGCTATTTGGTGTTAGTTATCCATCCTAATACCTAAAATGTACAGTAATAACATGTTTTATCTAGTCTGCAGGTCTGTGTACTGCTATATTTAAATGTTAAAGAACATCTAAATTCCATATACAAGTGCATGTACCTCTGATACATTAAAATGCAAATTGACAAAATAGTCAATCTTTCTAAGTGGTTTAACACTTAAGTGATTACCTGACCCAGATGTTTAGTAGGCACAACAATTACCATTGCTGCATTATTCAATTAAGCTGAATTTATAGGTATACTGTACCTTTTTGCAGCTTCTGAAAGTCAGGCAACCAAACACATTTTAATACTTTAATTGGCTACAATAAAATGTCAGTGAAAGGAGGAGGATGAAATAAATTATAATAAAATCTTATATATATATATATATATATATATATATATATATATATATATATATATATATATACGTCAAAAGTGAAGAATTTAAAACAGGGGCAGTAATGTTCAGACTGTACAATGCACTAGTTAGAGCTCATCTGGATACTGTGTACAGTTCTGGGCTCCACACTTCAAGAAAGATATCGCTGCTCTAGAGGCAGTTCAGAGGAGAGCAACCAGACTTATTCCAGGTCTGAAGGGAAAGTCCTACTGAGAGACTGAGGAACTGAACCTTTTCACCTATGTGGAGACTTGATTCAAGTCTTCAAAATCATGAAGGACATCGACCACATCAAACCAGAGGAGCTTTTCCAGATCAGCAGGGACACACGCACCCGGGACACAAATGGAAATTGGGCTTCAAGGCATTCAAGACAGAAAACAGGAGACACTTCTTCACACAGAGAGTCGTCACAATCTGAACAAACTCCCCAGCAATGTGGTTGAAGCAACAATTTGGGAACATTTAAAATTACATTGGATAGGATCCTTGGTTCACTTACTAATGGACACCAAAGGAGCACGATGGGTCGAATGGCCTCCTCTCGATTGGACACTTTCTTATGTTCTAATGTTAAATATTTGAAAAAGAAGGGGAAAAAGCATGTGCTCTGTGGAACTGAAATGATAACAGTGCTGCTCTTGGGACAAGAAAAGCTTCACATATATGTAGTTTATGCTCACAATTGATTTAATCTACCAGCAATTAAATGAATTGTGCACTGTGCAGTGGATATACCAGATCACAGAGTGTGGAGGGGGTGATGTGGGGAAGTGTGGGCCCCTGCTTTGGACCCTGGAGCCCTGCAGAGGTCTGTGGCACGCTGTGGGAGCCTAGGCTGGTGTTGGTGCCTGCTGACCACTGTCCACCCTTCATTCCCCTGTAGCACTTTCTCTGTGCTGTAGGCTCATGGTGAAAGTAATACTCTTCCTTTAGGACAGGCATTGCAATTTTATTTCAGTGACTGCTCACTCTCTCTTACAAGAGCACTGAGAACAGCGAGAGAGACGCAGGCACAGGGGAAAGGCAGGTAGGGTGAGACAGGTAAAGGTGCACACATTGGGGTGTGCAGTGTCCGTTTCCCTGTGTGAGTTTGGGGGGGAGGGGGGGGGGGTGCGTTTATCCCATTATGCAAATGTTGCTAGCAGCTCCCCTCTGTGTGGCGCCAATTGACCAGCAGACGGCGCTACAATCAGGCCCTGTTCAATGCCTGGGATTACCGGCGCACTTCTGTCCTATCAGAGTTGGCTTCTCTGATTGAAGGCGGGACTAAGCAGACTGACAACCCAGAGAGCCTTTCACGGGTCACAATTACTGTAAAGAAAAACCGGGAGACAGTAATACCGCAGTCTGGACACAGAGAATGGACGAAAATCAAGAGGAAAACACGTGTAACGTAGGCCCTCTCTCTAGACTTATGTTGGGAGTGATGAACAGGGCTCTTGCGTTCAATGTACAGGAGGGGGTGCAGCCTGCCAGCTCTGCTGCTGATCGGGGTTATACTCGTGTGTGCTGTGGACTTGGACTGAGGGACACTTGTGCTGCTCGTTGATGGTTGTGTTGGTGCTGATGTGATGAGCCATGCAGATCAAATGTTGATCCTTAATGATCAGTAGTGACTCTTCAGCAGCTACATACACGCATGCAGGGACAGCCGTGCTGCGCCTCTCAGACCCGGGTCGGGTGTGACTCGATTCAGTGTGTTTGGACACAAATGGAAATTGGGCTTCAATGCACTCAAGACAGAAAACAGGAGACACTTCTTCACACAGAGAGTTATTACAATCTGGAACAAACTCCCCAGCGATGTGCTTGATGCCACAATTTGGGAACATTGAAAAATAGACCGGATGTGATTTTAGGATCATTTATTTATTAATGGACACCAAACGAGCTGATGGGTCGAGTGGCCTCTCGTTTGTAAACTGTTTCCTGTTCTTCTGATGTGTGCTCATTATGACGTCAGGTGTTGTGAGTCACGTACGTAACAGTGGCTGCAATTCGATTGTGATGTTCTGCGGATTTCGCCTAATTAGCGCTGATAGTGAGTTTGGAGATGGAGCCGTACAGTCGATTGATTTTACCCGCGAGTAATTTCAGTTTTACCGAGAGCCTTTTGGTTGTATTGAATTCAAAATATGGCAGCGATTGCAGACTTCAAGTTTTGTATTGAAGACTCTGCAACTTTCAGGTAGGCCGTTTCATTAATCTGTATGTATAGATGACGTGATTTAAAATGACAGTACAGTCTGCACACAATGTGAATAATAATGTTTTTTACCAGTACAAGATCGTGTGAATTGCTCCTAAGTGTGTAGCTACACATTGAACCATTATTCTCGTATATTGATTACTGTATGAGAGGATATGAAATATGGTGCAATGGGTATGGTATATGCTGAAATGTTACTGTTTTACTCCATGAGACAAAGTAATGAATATAATGACTGTGGTGTATAGTCATATAACTTTTTTATTTTATTTTTGTAATATTTTCCACTATTGTCTAAGCTATGAATATTTTCTGATATCTGTTGAGTGAAAAATTAACCTGGGTCATTTAAACACAACAACAGAGTTTGAGCCAAATCCTAAATTGTATTGCTTTCATTATTTCGTAATCCTCGGCACAACCAAGATTTCTGTGCAAATGTTGTTGCATTGAAATTATGTTGTAGGTGGAAATATACCCCTGACAAGAAGGAGAATGAGCGGCAGTTCCTGCTGGATTTACAGTTCATCTGTGACAGGCTGCAGAAACTCCGCATTAGCGATGTGGTCCTGGCTAAGGTATGCAGCCCTGCTTGTCTAGAAGACCCTAGAGTTTTATTTTCTTGTTTTTATAAATCTGATTGAGTTGGTTACCTGCATTGTTCTGATGGATCTGTTTAATGTTCATATTCGGCATTTGTCTCATTTGAACTTATATACCATATTGCATGTTTTTTGTCAACTGCTGTCTAATTGTGATTGTTATTCTAAATACTGTATGTGTGTTACCTGTCCATCACAGCAAGTTACCAGAAGACTGTTTTATGGCTTGAAGGAATAGCAACTTTGGTCTGACCCTTTCTCCCTCCCTCCCCTCTCTCCAGGCCATAAATACCCCTGCACATCGCCTGGACCCCAGTCAGCTGACAGGGATGAACTCTGTCCCTGACGTTACCCCCTCTCTTGCCAACCTTGGCAAACAGCCCATTGGGGGACATGGCCCAGGCTCTTTGCCCCCCCAACCCTCAGCAGAGGGTGCCCAGTGCTCACGGCAGGGCGAGAGGAAGGAGCCGTGAATCATCAATGTGTCATTCACGGATGAGATTCAGCTCAACAAGGCCGAGAAGGCCTGGAAACCTACAATTAAGCAGGCTCCCACAGTGGGTGATGACCCCGAGGTCATTAAGACCCAGGTATGTAGGAGCAGAGGACACGGTTCTTGTTTGGGGGGGTGGGAATAATAATTTGCTAGTCTAGTAAAGGGGATTGTGGGTAAACTTGGAGCCCCAGCGATGATCTGTTTTTAGTGCCATGGTGTCTGGGCCACTGACCTCTACTGATGGAGAAGAGGAGCTGAGGGGCTGAATACGCTCACATATGCACCCACCTCTCCAGAACAAATAAAAACACGCACTTCGCCAAGGTTTGCAGAACTAACTATTTTTCCTTCCTTCCCTCCTCCCCCCTTTCCCTTCAACAGGAGCTGTTCCGCAGGGTGAACGGTATCCTGAACAAGCTGACCCCACAGATGTTCCAGCCGTTGATGCGTCAAGTGAACGAGCTGACCATCGACACGGAGCAGCGACTCCAGGGTGTCATGGAGCTCATCTTCGAGAAGGCCATCTCCGAACCCAACTTCTCCGCCACATACGCCAATATGTGCCAGTGTCTTCTGAGGGTGAGAGAAGGAGGGTGACGGGGAAAGTGAAGTAACAGAGGGAGAGAGGGGATGGTAGAGGATTGTGAAGATGCTATTTGTGTAAATTTGAATTTGTAAAATGTATTATGCCTTGAACTGCACTGTATTATTGCACTTTGTATTGCTCTCATATTGGACAAGGGCGTCTGCTAGGAAATAATAATAATAATAATAATAATAATAATAATAATAATAATAATAATAATAATAATAATAATAATAATAATACAGATACATGGATCAGATTCGTTTAGCTCTGGAATTGTAATTTGTGGGAGTTCAGTTTTGAATGGACTAGCAGATGCCTGTCTTGTGAAGCGCATATCAAGAGTTTTCACTCCGACACCTATTGAAGATGAAAGCCAGCATGGCACACAGACCATGCTTAGGAAGTTTCCATCTTGCTTAGGATTTATGTTGTTCCTGCTCCCCTTTCTGTAGTTCAAAGTCCCGGCTGCTGACAAGCTGGGAGAGATGGTGCCTTTCCGCACTCTGCTTTTGAACCGCTGCCAGAAGGAGTTTGAGATGGAGGAGGATGGAGACGAGGTCTTTGAGAAGAAGCAGAAGTTGCTGGATGTATCCTTGGTGGTAAGAACATTTGAACGTATTTTTTAGGGCTGCCTCGATTAATCAATTAATCGGGTCTATGAATCAACTAATGAATTGACGTTCAATATTTTTTCTGTTTAATCGAGCAGATTTAAAAAACAAAAGTCATAATAGTGACTGTCGATTATACGGTTAACACTAGAATCGCAGAGATTTTGAACTACCTACAAGAGCTGATAGCTCTTTTAATGTTGTGGTATAATGAAAGGCAAACGATCGTATAAAACTAGCATAAATGGAGTAGTATTTAAATGTCAATATGAACATAGAACATTCAAATGATTTGTATAAATTACATCAAAGCACTTTGTTTTCTAAACGTGTACACTGCACAATCAAAACTAATAAAAAAGTGTTTAATCACTCAATCTGAGTACAACTGTAATGCTACACAATGCGTGTGTTTTTCATGCACATGAAAGACTGTAGGTGAGCTAGAGATCACAACTTGATTTGCGATTATGCAGCTAAAACGTTACTTAGGCATATTTAATCCATATATTTAGTAAAATTAAAGAACGGGTCTGCACAGAGTATTCAGGAACACAGAGTAATTCACATTAAATCGGTCAAACTGAGCAGCCCTGCGCTTCTACAGTGTTAAATTATAAAGGCAAATCAGGCAAGATATCACATCATGAGAGCTATGGTACAGCATCCCCGCACAAACTGCAGGGTTATAGCTGCTAAAAACTACAGTCCAGCTTTGGATTCAAACTGGATTCGTAAGGAAAAACTAAAGACAAAGGAAAGGTTTTCTGTTTAATTTGCATGCAATGCTTTCCTTACAAGGGCAGTGTGAATTTACAGTATCATTTGTGAGCAAAACACCAGTTTGCTGTTTTTCCATTCCCATTCTGCGTTGTTATACTGTAATATGCTTAGTATTTATTAAAGTATTACTGTGTGGCACAACCACTTAAAGACTGTTACACTTATTTTAATAAGTGCCTGATTAATCTGCCGATTAATCAACTAATTAACTGATTAACCAATCAAATATTTGAATCGACTGGCAGCCCAAGTATTTTTTTAAAATATAAACAGGGTTCGTCTGGAAAAAGTCTGGAAAATGCAAAACTGATTTCCAGGGCTTGCAAATGCTTGAATAATCATGCCTCCATTATGATAGTATGTAATTAAGTGCCGTGTGTGCGCAGGGCGAGGAGCGGCAGCGTCTATGTGACGAGCTGCAGGAGGCCAAGCGCAAGGCCCAGTGGCGCACGATAGGCAACATCAGGTTCATTGGGGAGCTATTCAAGGTGAAGATGCTGGTGAAGAAAACCATGCACAATTGCATCGTCAAGCTGTTGAAGAACCACGAAGAGTCCCTGGAGTGCCTGTGCCGACTCCTCTCCACTATCGGCAAAGACCTGGACTTGGAGACTGCCAAGGTAAGGCAGGTCCAGCTGCCGCGCCAGACTGAGCCCTGGCTAAACATCCAGCAACATGATGGGGCCTCTAGACAGTGGTCTAAATAAGTGTTTCTGAGCATCAGAAGAAGCCTTCTTGAAGGAATGCTGCTTCACTCGGTGATATAAAGTTGTTTCTGTACCTGCTGTCTGCACTGTTTTCTAATTGTTCTGTCTTGACTTTTCACCAGCCCCGCATGGACCAGTACTTCAGCCAGATGGAGCAGATCATCAGAGAGAGGAAGACCTCCCCTCGAATCCGCTTCTTGCTGCAGGATGTCTTGGACCTGAGAAGAGTAAGTCATGAGTGATGGGAGAATAGAAACCTTCCTTGCTTTCAGCTTCCCACCCCCCCAATCCCTGTGTGCCTCTCGTTCTCTCTCTCTACAATGGTCACTGACTCTTTCTCCCCTTCCTCAGGATAACTGGGTGCCCCGGAGGGGTGACCAGGGTCCTAAGACAATCGACCAGGTCCACAAGGAAGCAGAGCTGGAGGTGCACTGTGAGCAGATCAAGGTGCAACAGCAGCTCATGAGCAAGAAGGACAACCGACGTGATGCGAACTTCAGCGAAAGTGTCCTGTCACGTGTCGGTCAGGCCAGAGCAGAGCGGGCCAGAGCAGAGCAGGCCAGGAAGAGAGTGACTTTTGCGAAAGTACTAGAAATAGAAGCACCAGTCCTTCTCTGGCGAAGATGAAAGCATCAACATACGATCATTCAATTTCTTTCCCTTCTCTGTTTAATCTACAAAATAAAATGATAATGTTCTTCTGTTCAAACTATGACTCTTGATCAGTGTGTATGTGGTGTCATATATATATCTATAGTTAGCACTAGTCTCGGAGTTCACTACCTCCTATAAAATCTAATAGAGACTAGTACTAAACTGTGTTTGTGAAGCCGCCGCTAAGACATTGTGAGCAGAAGTTCGATAGTTGTACAGTGCGACAGGAACTGCTATGAATTTGAAAAAGGACGTTTTAAGACCAATTAAAAGTATCTGATGAATATAAGCAGTTCAGCGTGTTAAATACCTTTTAAATAATTGTAGCTTCAAAGCAGCATCATAGCTTTTTTCTGGAAGGATTTATGAGAGGATCTTGCATTTGACCTGACAGGAAGGTCGAAGGTCATCAGAAAGGGCATTTTCAGGTACATCATACATGGGTTCCTATATGTGTTCCTTTGTAAGTATGAGCCTAACTGCACTATGAAAGGAGTTATGAGTTAGTTCTCACTTTGACCTTAAGTAGAGGTCAAAGGTCACAGTGGAGGACATTTCTGAACAGACCTCATGTGAGTTCCTATCTGAGTTCTGTAGCAATCATCAGCCTATCTACACTCTTTAGGGCAATATCAACAATTGTAAGCATTGATTGACATTGAAGGTGAGGTCAGAGGTCAAGATTAAGGGTGCAGTAAACTTTGATCTTCAATCTGAAAGCAGTTATAAGGCAAAACAACATATACTTGATATTTGAACCCTAAAGGAAGGGTCAAAGTTCAAACATTTTTTTCAGAACATATTTGGCACTTTATGACATGATGTATGATGACTGTGATGACTTTTGAAAGCTGTAAGCCAAAAATCCCAAAAAAATCACCTTTGACCTGAAAGGAAAGGTCAGAGGTCAAGTTGAAGGTCATGCTTGGAAAGACCCCATCTGGTTTCCTATACATGTTCTATAGTGACAAACATTGTATCTGCCACCCGTAAAGTGTCATAAGCTGTCAAATGTCAAAAAAAATTTGGGCAATATCCCATGATCCTTAGCTCCTATAGGATGCAAGATACACACTTTTCTATGTTCCATAGTAATATTACTCTGAAACGTATGCTGGAAGGAGAAATGAGATGTTCAACAAAACAAGTTCTAACATAACCAGAGGGTCAAAGGTCAGATAAATTCAGAAAGATAATCTATGGTTTACTATTAGTGTTAAATTGTAAGAATAGTGCTAACAGTAAGCTTTCAGAATGTCAAAAATGTTAGGGTCCTTGGGGGCCTCAAGACGATCTAGACCACCAATCAGCACCAAAAACAATAGCATAATTCTCTGATATTGTACAAAAAGTGTTTACAGTGTCATCGTGATGGTTGAAACACTGTAGGACGAGATGCGTTTAAAAAAGTGGTCAGAAACGAGAATTAGAAAAATTATAAAGAAACCGAGAAAGAACAAGATAACTAATTTAAATCCAATAACTATAACTAAATACGAATAGGATCAAAAATCATTAACTATTAGTATAACTGAACTATAACTAAAACACTGGATGAAGTGGGGATTGAGAATGAATGGATGAAACCAAAGACAGCCTCCCAGGAGCAGGATTGTTTGACAGCTGCTTCCATCGAATCTGTCACCTTGACACAAGTTAAAAAAATACACTTGCAGGAAAAGCACTGTAACTTCAAAGGTCACCTGGAATGGACTTCCTGGTATCACTCAACTCATATGTTTTTGAAGAGTGTAATTTTAGGACAGAATTGACCCATGTCTAAGGAGGTGTTCAGGCTGGCTTGTCCCCCACTAGGATCTCCAGAGTAAGGGATCCTGGCTCCTGCAGATGAGGAGGAGAATCAGGACAGTCAGGACATCACACAGATATCCAGAGGCCCAGAGTGGCCAACATGCTCTGTTGTGCACATCTGCCTTAAGCATTGACAGCAGTCTTACACATTGCAGCTGTCTGGAATCAAGATACGGACCTGCTCTCAGCAAATCAACAAACCTCTTTGCTGGAATATTTGTCTGGTGATGTTCCAATCCTGCAAAATATAAAAACATAAAACCACTGAGTGTCATTGCCAGAAATGGTGGGACAGACGGGACTTCTCAATGCTGAGGTTTAAAGTCCTAGACTACAAAGCAAAGCTGATGGACAGAGAGAGAGAGCGGTACCTCCTTGTAGTGGATTTCCAGCCAGGAAAACCCAGGTGACACATAGGCAGGCACCTCCAGTTCAATGTCAGTCCATCAGAACCTACAAAGAGAAACACCAAACCCATAAGACTCATCAGACACAATTACTATAACAAAACTGTTCAAGGATTAAATAAGGCCACAATACGTGATATATTTGGGAACATACTGGAACACAATCATTTGTTTGATAAAAAAAAAAAAGAGGAGGCCTACAATTGTGTTATGTATGCGTCTGTAAGGCAAGGAACTCCTATTTGTTATGCAACTGTTTTTCTATGGTATCGTTAAGTTGGGGGGTGTTTTGTGTGTTGTGCTGGCATACATTAAACAGGTGTTATGATGAATCCTGCACCCCTTGGATATCGTGAATCCCCTAGCAATCACCCTGATTTCGCACTTGCGCAGACCGCTCTAGATTGATTTGGTGCATGCGCACTAGGAGGACATGGTGAAAAGTGCAAACACTCAGAAAACGGTCCTTGATGTTGATGCTTTGGTTATTGCCCGAGATGTCCGGCGCCAGGAAGCAGCGAATAACAGAAAGTGTGAGTATTAGGTTACATTTCTGTGGCACTGGCAGCAAGAGGCAACCATGACTACGCCACTCCCTGTTCACTTTAAAGTGAGGGGGGAGGAACTCACTAAACCCCTCTCACTCTCCCCACGCAAACTGCCTAATATATGGGCAAATTACTGTACACAATAGAAAAAGGGGAAAAGGAAAACTATAGGTCCAGCCAACCTCTAATCTAAAGCTAAAGCTAATTAAAACACTAAGCTAATCCTATCCCTATGGGTGGCTTATATAAAAACAGGGGTGTATCTATCAAGTCCAAGGAAAGAACAAAGCACGTACTGTGCGGTCTCCCGTGCTCTGTGTCCCGAAAAAGTCCCTCCCGGGCCGGTGGAGTGGATCCATCAACTTATATGCACTGCTTCCGCATCAGTCCGTTTCTACGGGCCGCTTCAGTCTCTCCGCTGACCCTCCATGTTCAGGCTTTGTTACCAGGTCCTGTCCTGCTTGCTCTGCCCCTGCTCTCCTCAGTCTCCCTCTCACAATGCAGGTTGGCTACTTTTAAGCCCAGTTCTTTAGTCTGGAGCAGGGAGGTTATTGGTTGGAGAGTGTTTGGTGATTGCTCCGGAGGAAATTGTCCAGTGAGGAGAGGTGTGTTGGAATGTGTGCATGCCACAGCGTGGAATGTGCATAGTGAATGCAAGACGCGCTCATTGAAAGTAAAAGAATGTAAAATACAAGAAATAAAGATACAATCAGTGAAAACAAGTAATAAGTGAAAGAAAACAAAGATAATAAACCAAACCAATACATTAAATCAGTATAAAAGAAAACCCCAGAGACACACCTAATATTACACACACCCACACTGCCCCGTACTCCCTGCAACATTTCTGTTGGTCCTTCCCCCCAAAAAACGCATTTGAGATCAATTTGCTGGGTGAGTATAAGCTGCTACACTGTTAGAGGCTACAGTGCATAATAATAAAATGCATAGGCCACTCGACTGTGTGTGAATAATGTGAGTACAAATACAATAATTGAGATTGCTACAGTAGCTAAAAGGAGGGATATCATATGGACTAATATCTGAGTCTGATATGAGACGTTGAGTTTTTAACGGGACAGTCAGTGATTTGAATTAAACTGTATGTGTCCTGACAACTCTCTCACAATTGTTTAAATGGCCCAGTTTTTAGCTTTTCTTGTTTAGATTCACTTAAACATTTAAACCTTAAAACAATCTGGTCACTTTAAAACATGTTTTCATTATCTACGCTACACATCCCTTTTGTTATATTTCCATAGCCTACTTCTTTTCACTTAAAATAAATTATAGGGAACGGGTTTCTCTTTTCTCTGGGCTTAGGTCTTTTCATTTAAAAATGATTGGTTATATAGCTCAGTTGTGTTTGTGTGCTCAATATCAATGTTATCAATGTCGTTATACTGGAAAAAACGAATCAATTAAATCAATGAAACTATAGGCTATTTTTGCAAAACTATACACGCTAACCTTACACAAAACCAGCAAAGCATTATACATCTCTTGCAAATTCAAACAATTCTTGCAAAACTCTTTGAACTCTTTTACAGTTTTTCCCATTTGTTTGTGCACGTTTGCTGAATCTTTGGCTCATTTTCCTAAAACTCTAAACACAAAACACAAAACCACTAACATAAAATGCATAACTCTACAAATCTCTAGCAAAAGCAAACACTGCATTCAAAACTGTTTTATCTCTTTCCAAAAAGTTTTTTTTGCATCAAAATGACACACACACACACGTGTCATATGAATAGATCTGTCTACCAACCAACAACACACTGATGTGCTCAACACAAAACACTACTATGAATATCCCATCAGTAGATTTATGCCTTTTGCATTTTCAGTGTTACACTGTAGCCGGTTGTAAAAGATTGTCACAGTAATGTATACCTACTCAAATATATATAAACAAACACACACATGCAATACAGTAATAAAAACATTGTCATTTATTTCCAAAATGCAGTATTTTTGAACACATGTGTTTTGTATGTAACACTTTCCATACCCAACAGGAGAAAACCAGTAAAAACATTCAGTAAGATTAAGGGCTTTTTGTACAAAAATAAAAAATGAAAGTGGCTCAATCTTTCAAAACTCTAAACACAAAAAGACAAAAACACATGCAAAATGTAAGACAAAAGAAATTAGGCTGCATCCCGCCTACTATTTTGATCTGGCCACAGCACAAGCGATGTTCTCCCTGGCTAAACAGCGGGGACAGTGTCTTCTGGTGTGACGGATCCAGCCACCGAAAGCCCCCACATTAACTTCACCACATATATCCTCCATTGCCTGGAGAAGAGGCATGCGTGCAAGGGGATGGTGGTCATACACCTTCCATCTCCATGCCGAAAAAAACTCTTCAATTGGGTTTAGGAATGGGGAATATGGTGGGAGGTATAGAACAATAAATTGTGGGTGGTCGATGAACCAGCCGTGGACCAGAGCAGCCTGCCGGAAACTCACGTTGTCCCAGATGACAACATACCTGGGCTGCTCTGGTCCACCCCTCTGCTCGACTGGAATGAGGATGCCATGTAGTGTGTCTAGGACTGTGATGAGAAGGGCGGTGTTGTAAGGACCAAGGCTGGCATGGTGATGGAGGTCGCCTGCGCACATGGTGATATTCCCTCCACACTGTCCAGGGACATTCACAGTGGCATGGTGGCCAATAATGGTCCACCCCTGGCCCCTTCTTTTGACTAGGTTGAAGCCAGCCTCATCAATGTAAATATAAACGTGCTGAATTGCAGTGGCATCCAGCTCCAAGACTCTCTGAAACAGACAACAAGACAATATGTGAAATAAACCTAGAGCAGTCAATATGGTGAGGCACAATACACTGGATTACAGTACTGTAATGTGTCTATACAGTGCTTATATGATAGTAAATTCACAGTATAGTACTTACATGCACATATTCATAGCAGTGATCTTTAACCCTAACTTAGTTTCGCTCAAATGGCACCCTTTAGACCTGTTTCCGGATTCAGTTGCTCTGTAATACACAGTCCAATGTAGACAAGCCCACCTGGTGAATGTTATTGAATATTGTGTTGTATGCAATTATGTGGTTCTGGATTTCTCGTAGTCTAATGGTATTGTTTGCCACCACCATGTTCACAATAGTGGCCTGTTCTGGTGTGAACAGCTTGTGTCTTCCACCATCTCTCAGTTCTGCAGAAGATCCACAAATATAATATGATTGGTTACAGTAAGCTAAAATAATCTACTTTCTTTCAGTATGAAATTACATTACTGTAACATTGGCTAACAATCACTGAGTAACATAGGCCTACTGATATGACGGACTGCAGTATACTATAGCATACATAGATTGGAGCATAGTGTAGATGGTAGGTAACCTACCAGTTCTCATTTCTGAATGTACGGATGATAGATGCAAACATGTAGCGGCTCAGGTTGGGCTGAAACTCTCTGCCCAGCCTCCCTCATACTCAATCCATGGTTGAGCACATGGTCAACCAATGTGGCCCTGATCTCATCTGAGACAACTCTCCTTCCTTGTCCTCCTCTTCCTTCTCTTACTCTCACTTCTTGACCTCTAGCTCTTGCTTCACCATTGACTTCCATTTTCCTCCAGAACAGGAGAGCTCATCTGAGGCCTTTTATAGTGCTAAAGCTCTGATTTCTAAGTGAACAATTCAGCAAATAGTGTTTACACCTGTGAGGAGTGGGTGTTGCCAATTGGTGTATAGAGCTTGGCATTGTGATTGGCGTTGCTTTCCAAAGGGACTACAGAGATTTTAATTTTGAATGTTGTGCCTAATGTAGAGAACTGTGTGTAGTGTTTTGCAAAAAGTGGGATATAGAATTGGAAAAGCAGGAATTGTTCTTGCAATTTTGCAGACTTGGTTCAGGGATTTGGTACATGAGTTTCAGGTTTCGGTGATTGCGATTCATGTTCCAGTGTGTAAACAATTGGGAAAAACTGTAATAAAAAGCAAGTGTTTTTTATTTACAAAACAGGGCCAACAGTCTTTTCAGCGGTTTAGTCAGCACTGGAAAAAAATGTAGATCGAAAATCAAGTCGAAACGTGACCTAAAAGTCAAATCGAATCGAGGATTTGGAGAATCGTTACACCCCTAGTGCAGTGTTGTATGGGCCTAGGATTGCATGATGGTGAAGGACGCCGTTTTGACCAATAGCCGCACACAATGTTATGTTGCCACCACGTTGTCCCGGGACGTTGATGATGGCACAGTGTCCAATGATATTTCTGCCACGGCCCCTTGTTTTTGCAAGGCTGAAACCTGCCTCGTCCTCCTATAATAGCTCACGATGCACTGCATCTGCTTCTAGCTGAAAGAGATGAGACAAAACAATGTAGCACAATATGAACAGACAGGGGTCAGTCAATATGATGTAGCACCATAAACTTACAGATCCAGTACCAATGATAGGATAGGAGAGCTTACCTGCACATATTCTTATCTCAGTTGTTTTACACGGTCTGAGTTTCTTTCGAAAGGGACTCCGTATAGCTGCATCCTAATTCGGTTGCGTTTCAGTAGATGAGAGTGCAGAGAGACTAACTGTGTTGGTGTCTTGCAATGTGGTGTTATCTGCAATTTTGTGGTCCTGCATTTCTCTGAGTCTGATGCAGTTATTTGCAATGACCATATTTACAATGTGGGTCTCAGTCGACCAGATACTGGTTTTCTTGCAGTTCTGTAAAAACATTTGAAAGGTTTTAGTGATAGATCCTTCTCATTATGAAAGTACAGTACACATTACAGTACCAGTAAGACTACAGCACTTAAAGTTACTTACCGGTTCTCATTTTGAAATATCTGGATGATACCTGCAACAGGATAGCACCTCATATTTGGTTGAACCCGTTGCCCAGCCTCCCTCATGCTCATCCCTTGGTTGACAACATGGTCAACCACAGTTGCTCTGATTTAATCAGTTATTGTGTTCCTGACTCCTCTTCCTCTTCCCTGTTCTCTCCTTCTCCCCTATCCTACTTCACCTCTTCCTTCTTCTCCTCCTCTAGTTCTCACCCCTGTAGCGTTATGATGGGTTATTTTGATAAGAGCATTTTAGCTCTGAGCTGAAGCACTGATCCAAAGAAGACCTCTCCCCCCAAAGTTATCAGATTTCCTTAAAGCGTGGGACTGGTTTAGATCAAAGTGACAGTCTGGGAGGATGGCACCGAGAATAGGCCAAATAGTTTGGAATCCTGCTATGAGATGTCTGGAGAAAGGGGCCTGTAGCTAATAAAAAAACTCTTTGAAGTGGACGAGAGCCGAAATCCTGACATAGAGGTACGAACCCGGGCCAACCGGCATTTCCAAAAGATGGCATGGACTGACATCAGTCATAAATCAAGCCCCCCTCCAATAGGACACTGGGGGCTGAAACCGAAATCCAATCTCAAAAACTGAAGAACCAATCACCTATCGATCTGACAGGCGTATAAAGAACAGCGTACAGTCTCTCTCTCTCACCTGAACCAGTAACTCGCTGCCACAGCTCAACCTGTAGCTCTGTTGCCCGAACCGGAACCAGAAACCAACCAAGTCTTTGCCGGCAACAGAAGAGTTAAACTGGGAGAAGGAGATTGAGCTGTACGAAGAATTCTTTTAAAGGACTTTATTAAATAAAGAACTTTACAGACTGCACTGCCCGCCTGTGCCCACCTGATCAGTGGAGTCGACTGTATACGCAAGTGTTCAGTCATTTAAACAGCTATTTGAGTCTTAAGAAACTTGACCCTTGGAACAAACAGGGCCCTGCTTTCCTCAAAGACTTCGTCTTCAAGTAACTACGGTGGAAACCCTGCTTACAAAGAAGATTTTGTGCACAACCTTGGAGCCTTCAAACCAGTGGAAAATCTGTTTGGAAAAGACTCTGTTTCGCGAAACCCGCAACTTCCAGGTGCATCGACTGAGTGGAAGTTCTTGGACAAAGCCGAACCGGACTGCCTTTGTTCCAAACCACACGGACCTCGTGCCGTGTGCTGTTATCTGAGCCCGAAGCCAGAGAGGCCTCTCTGCGACGAAGTTCAGATAAGTTTAACAGTTTGGAGTTTGTGATTCATGACATTTGAGAAATCAATTAGAAATGTTAATCTGTGATTCATAACTCTAGAATGTGTAATATCATTTAGTTTTCTTAAATATAAATGTGTGTTGCATTAAACTGTTTTGTTGATAATTTTAGAAATAAAATCTGTCAACGCCGAGAAATATCTTCTCATTCCTGTTTACCTGTTTAATCTGAAATTGTCACAAGTTAATAGACACCAGATTATAGGTGGCTGTGCCTATCCTTAATCATTGAATAATAATCAGTTAAGGGAAATTGTGGTAACAAGTAATGATAGGATCTTTCTCGGCACCTAAACGTAAATGAGACTGATATATATATAACGAGAAGTTACCTGAAATAAATACTAACCTGCATAGTTATTTAATGTCTGACTAACAATACTAATGAGAGACTCACCTTCGTCTTACTAACCGGTATTGTAGTCAATGTGTTTATAACCTTTTTTGTTTAACGATTTGTGTGATATCATATGCGATCCCATGGTCTTTGATTTGGTCACGGAAGTGATTTGTCTTTGATTTGTTGATCTAGAGTTGAATTTTAATTAGTTTTTCCCTTTTGTATAATTAGCGTAGTGCTACATTTAGTCTTTGTTTTGAATAAATTTGACAATTTATATCTTTGGTATTGGTGTCTGTGTCCAATTATTACGGAAATTGAGTTCTACAAGATTCCAGGATTCGTGATAAGGTGATACTATTCACTATACTATATTCACAGCCTTTGCCATGACACTCAAAATTGAGCTCAGGTGCATCCTGTTTCCACTGATCATCCTTGAGATGTTTCTACAACTTGATTGGAGTCCACCTGTCTATATAAGGTCCCACAGTTAACAGTGCATGTCAGAACACAAACCAAGCCATGAAGTCCAAGGAATTGTCTGTAGACCTCCGAGACAGGATTGTATCGAGGCACAGATCTGGGGAAGGGTACAGAAATATTTCTGCAGCATTGAAGGTCCCAATGAGCACAGTGGCCTCCATTATCCGTAAATGGAAGAAGTTTGGAACCATCAAGACTCTTCCTAGAGCTGGCCGCCCGGCCAAACTGAGCGATCGGGGGAGAAGGGCCTTAGTCAGGGAGGTGACCAAGAACCTGATGGTCTCTCTGACAGAGCTCCAGCGTGTCTCTGTGGAGAGAGGAGAACCTTCCAGAAGAACAACCATCTCCACAGCACTCCACCAATCAGGCCTGTATGGTAGAGTGGCCAGACGGAAGCCACTCTTCAGTAAAAGGCACATGACAGCCCACCTGGAGTTTGCCAAAAGGCACCTGAAGGACTCTCGGACCATGAGAAACAAAATTCTCTGGTCTGATGAAACAAAGATTGAACTCTTTGGCCTGAATGGCAAGCGTCATGTCTGGAGGAAACCAGGCACCGCTCATCACCTGGCCAATACCATCCCTACAATGAAGCATGGTGGTGGCAGCATCATGCTGTGGGGATGTTTTTTAGTGGCAGGAACTGGGAGACTAGTCAGGATCGAGGGAAAGATGAATGCAGTAATGTACAGAGACATCCTTGATGAAAACCTGCTCCAGAGCGCTTTGGACCTCAGACTGGGGCGAAGGTTCATCTTCCAACAGGACAACGACCCTAAGCACACAGCCAAGATAACAAAGGAGTGGCTACAGGACAACTCTGTGAATGTCCTTGAGTGGCCCAGCCAGAGCCCACACTCCCGATTGAACATCTCTGGAGAGATCTGAAAATGACTGTGCACTGATGCTCCCCATCCAACCTGATGGAGCTTGAGAGGTCCTGCAAAGAAGAAACTGCCCAAAAATAGGTGTGCCAAGCTTGTAGCATCATACTCAAAAAGACTTGAGGCTGTAATTGGTGCCAAAGGTGCTTCAACAAAGTATTGAGCAAAGGCTGTGAATACTTATGTACATGTGCTTTTTTTGTTTTTTATTTTTAATAAATTTGCAAAGATTTCAAACAAACTTCTTTCACGTTGTCATTATGGGGTATGGTTTGTAGAATTTTGAGGAAAATAATGAATGTAATCCATTTTGGAATAAGGCTGTAACATAACAAAATGTGGAAAAAGTGAAGCGCTGTGAATACTTTCCGGATGCACTGTATGTTGTCAGGTTCTTAAAATGTTTCAGCACCACTGTGAAGAAGATTTCATGTGTCTCAACCAGATGCACCTACACTGATTATTAGAAAAGACCCAACTATTTCTGCTAGAGTGAAATTCAAATCCAAATTGGAAGTGTAGGTGAGAAGGGAAGGGAAGTGATTTTGATATAGCCTTTTGATGGTCCCAAATGTCAAAACTATAGAATGCTGTTTGCACTGTTGGAATTTTATCAACAGCAGACAGCTTGGCAAGGGAAATGGAAATCGCCACAATTATGACGAAAAATAGTTGGTTATCTCACTGGGAGAAAAGGGGTAACAGAATTCCAATGTGTACAAGAAGGACACATTTACATGGATTTCCCTGCTGCCAAGGCTTGCGTGAGCAGTATTCATATTGGAATCCTTTATAAGGGCTATATTATATTTTTATGATGAAATGAAGCTGTTCTATAGAGCTGCTCCAGCTGGTGTTTTGCCGTCAAAACAAATCAGTTGTGGGAAACGAGTCGTGTAAACTCGTAAACTGTGACATAATTGCTTTATTGCAATTTTATTGAAATGGCAAATGCATAAGGATGACTTAACAGTACCATAACTTTTGTTTTGCAGTGCTTTGAAAGCTCCACAGATCATTCCCTCACTTTATATTACTGTTAATGACATTGATGAAAATTACTTCTGGATGTTTAAAAACTTTGATTTAATAATAAAAATAATAAGATGAAGAAAAAGACTGATCTATAACATTGATCAGCTGTTTACTCTGACCAATAATTTGCAGCACTAAGTTTTAGAACACCTACATTTTTCCAGTTTTTATTTAAATTTACACAGTTCAATGTCTCAATGTATTCTTTTTACAATGGAAATCAGATATTGTTTGGAAAGTTCTTCCCAACACTGTTGCAGAAGTTCCCACAAATGTGTTGCACAAATGGGCTGCTTTTTCTTTCACCCTTCTGTCCAGTTCATCCCATGTTTTGGGTCATTATCTTGCAGTAGGATGAACCCCTGACCAACTAGGCATATGCCAGAGGGTATGGCATGGTGCTGCAAAATGCTGTGGTAGCCATTTTGGTTCAGAGTGCCACTCACTCTGTGCAAGTCACGGCTCTGGATCCAGCAAGAGCCCCAGACCATCACCTCCTCCATGTTTGACAGTTTGTGTCATACACTGAGGAACCATCCTTTTGCCTACTGGACAGCATACAAAAACCCTGCGTGATGAACCGAACATTTCAAATATTGATTCATTGGTCCATAAGACCTTCTTCCAGTACTTAATGGTGCAGGCAAACCTGTTTTTCTTATTTTGCCATCTTAGCAATGGCTTTCTTACTGTCACTCGACCTGTCAAACCTGCAGCTCGAAGTCTTCTCTTCACAGTTGAGACTTGCTTACTACGACCAGTGTTAAGCTGTTGTCCTGTGAGCCACCTATCACGCAAGCTGTTGACTCTCAGAAACTTGTCTTCTGATTCTGTTGTGGCTTTGGGTCTGCCAGACCTCTTCCTGTCAGAGTTTCTCCAGTTTCCAAGTACCTTTTGATGGTGTAGGAAACTGTACTTAAAAACTGTGCTTAAATTTCAATAAAAACTGGAAAAATGGGGGTGTTCTAAAACCTTTGACTGGTAGTGTATGTCTTAGAAAAGTTTATCATTATGTGTTCAGTTCTTTCAGTTTAGTCCAGGATTGAATCCTTTATGTTGTTGTACAATTAGCCACATGACATGTGTACATATGTGCACCGCCTGAGTTACTGTCATATCTTAAGTGCGAGGATCCAGCGCAATAAGTAGGTATAACATGGCAGAGCACCATGAGAGCAAATCACTGAAAACTGAATTTATGTAAGTTAAGGACTGCTTGTACATACACACAAATGTAAGTTGTATGTATTAATTAATTAAATAAATACATTAAATCACACATTGGTTGCTCACACACAGTAGCAATGTCACTCAACAGAGCAAGAACAATGTATAGAAAAACAGAAAGACAATTGGGCCACATTTCAATTTGTGGGCTACAGGCCAACTGCATAAATTACATGTACTCTTTATCTGCGCACAGTAAAAACACTTACCATATAGTATCATAGCTTTTTCAACTTTTGTTCACTTAGCGATATTGTATAAATAAAATGGATCTGTTAGCTTTTATGATACTCCACAATCAGGAGCCTAAAGTAAAGGAATATGGTTTGCTAAAATAGAACTACAAAAAAGTGCATAAACTGCAGAAAAGTGATAATCACATAATCATATAAGCCTTGATACAACCTTTATGGACACTGTGGGAGGGCAACGTACTCCAATACCTTGTACATCATTTATATATATTTATATATTTGTTTTTCAAATGCTATGGCTAAACAATAAACAGCAGTGCTGGAAAGGGTTTAATTCACTGAATCATTGATATACTATTTGATTAGATTTAAGACTTTATATTGGTCTTTTTTATTGTATTTTCTATATAAGCATTTCTGTCTCAGCACAGAGGCTTACATTTATTTGAACTCCCACTATGGCAAGCCAAATTATCATTTAGAGATATCTCTAAATGTATTTCAAGATATCTTCAAATATTACGAGATATCTCTAAATCATTTAAATATATATTCAAATCATTTAGAGATATCTTTAAAAAGCACCTTATTTAGATATCTCTAAATGGTTTGCAGATATATTGACATCTTTAAATGATATCAGTGATTAAAAAGTGATTAAATGATTTAGAGATATCTTGATATATTTGGAGATATGTTGAAATATTTGAAGATATCTTTAAATGAATTAATGACATCTCTAAATGATAATTTGGCTTGCCATACTCCCATTCCCTTACCTATCCAACTGACATTTTTAATAAATAGTGAACTACACTCACCTAAAGGATTATTAGGAACACCATACTAATACTGTGTTTGACCCCCTTTCGCCTTCAGAACTGCCTTAATTCTACGTGGCATTGATTCAACAAGGTGCTGAAAGCATTCTTTAGAAATGTTGGCCCATATTGATAGGATAGCATCTTGCAGTTGATGGAGATTTGTGGGATGCACATCCAGGGCACGAAGCTCCCGTTCCACCACATCCCAAAGATGCTCTATTGGGTTGAGATCTGGTGACTGTGGGGGCCAGTTTAGTACAGTGAACTCATTGTCATGTTCAAGAAACCAATTTGAAATGATTCGACCTTTGTGACATGGTGCATTATCCTGCTGGAAGTAGCCATCAGAGGATGGGTACATGGTGGTCATAAAGGGATGGACATGGTCAGAAACAATGCTCAGGTAGGCCGTGGCATTTAAACGATGCCCAATTGGCACTAAGGGGCCTAAAGTGTGCCAAGAAAACATCCCCCACACCATTACACCACCACCACCAGCCTGCACAGTGCTAACAAGGCATGATGGATCCATGTTCTCATTCTGTTTACGCCAAATTCTGACTCTACCATCTGAATGTCTCAACAGAAATCGAGACTCATCAGACCAGGCAACATTTTTCCAGTCTTCAACTGTCCAATTTTGGTGAGCTTGTGCAAATTGTAGCCTCTTTTTCCTATTTGTAGTGGAGATGAGTGGTACCCGGTGGGGTCTTCTGCTGTTGTAGCCCATCCGCCTCAAGGTTGTACGTGTTGTGGCTTCACAAATGCTTTGCTGCATACCTCGGTTGTAACGAGTGGTTATTTCAGTCAAAGTTGCTCTTCTATCAGCTTGAATCAGTCGGCCCATTCTCCTCTGACCTCTAGCATCAACAAGGCATTTTCGCCCACAGGACTGCCACATACTGGATGTTTTTCCCTTTTCACACCATTCTTTGTAAACCCTAGAAATGGTTGTGCGTGAAAATCCCAGTAACTGAGCAGATTGTGAAATACTCAGACCGGCCCGTCTGGCACCAACAACCATGCCACGCTCAAAATTGCTTAAATCACCTTTCTTCCCCATTCAGACATTCAGTTTGGAGTTCAAGAGATTGTCTTGACCAGGACCACACCCCTAAATGCATTGAAGCAACTGCCATGTGATTGGTTGGTTAGATAATTGCATTAATGAGAAATTGAACAGGTGTTCCTAATAATCCTTTAGGTGAGTGTATATTGACCACTTTTTTGTTGTCATGAACACGTTTTTATGGACCTAAACAACTTTTTTGCTTCACTCAATCTATTATTTTGTCTTTGAACCCAACTGTTATAAATCAACAGTGATAAACTAAGGGAGAACTATTTTTTGTAGGCACTTAATCTGTTCATTCAGTATATTTATCAGTAATATAACATAGCAATTCACAACTTCAAATGACGCATTGCGCTTCTTTATCTGATGTATTTTTGACTTATCAACTCTTTTTTCTTTTCTTAGAAATGATATATTGATAGTAAAACATATGGCATCACCCCCGGCAAATCTGTTAGGCTGCAAGGTTTAAGAATAATGTCAAGATCAATGGTAGCTAAAGCGGTACTCACATCAGCCAACTCAAATACAACTGAGTCCTGCAGTAAACCATTCATAATTTTGAATTATACAGTTTATGTGCTATGTTTGAGAAGCCAGCGCACAATCTATATTTTAAACCGGAGAAGACAGACTGGAAAATAGGTCAATAATTTATAGTAGTGCCCAGGTCTAAACTTTTTTTTTTTTTCAGTGGTTGATGAATAATATGCTGTTTGAAAGCAGACAACTCCTATGCTTTTACATAATAACTATGAATAATTTTATTTAAAAAAAAGAATACTGTCTGAAAAGAAAACATTAAAGCAAGGTATCGGCAATGTGTCAAGTGGTGAGTCTTATTTGCAACATAATTTCAAAAAACATATTATTAAAATCTCTGCACTGGTTGAATTACAAACACTATTATCTCGGTTTTTGTTGTTTTTAATGAATGTCTTGCTAGAGCTTATAAATCAACGGATGCATTTCAATCTCAGACTTTAAATAACAAAAACAGCAAAAACAAAAAATCTACAAGTGTGGGCATTCCATTTATTTTATAATTAAACTGATGGAAGTCTACACACCCACTGGAGATGCATTATAGTTACTTAATAACAAGGTGCAAAAGTCTTCTACTACAGCAACATAATATTAACCAAATCAGAGAAATCTCCATGACAAAAAGGTATTGTGCAATTAATTTAGGACGATAGAAAGTAGACTCAAAAGTAGAATCTTAAACAGTTATTGGTGTGTATGGTTAATGTATGAAAAAATAAGCCTAAATACTTTGCAAACAAAGCTGTATAGCCTTCATCTGCCCAGTTTGACATTTTGCTTCATGATTCAGATTGTTTGTTGAGCTTATTTCTATAAACTTTGCTATCCCTATTTTGAAAGGCATATTCAGGGTAATTTTAGTGTACAATAGAATAACTATATTCATGGCTTTTGATAGTTATCCCTCTGGTCCCAGTGTGAAATCTTATCATGTAATTATCTACTTTAGGCTCACATCAGGTTATAAGCACAGCACAATCAATAATTCTGCAGTAACACTTCATGACTTCAGGCATCCCACAGCTAAGCTCCTTTCTTACTGTTCAGAAACTCTGAAAAATTTGATGTTAAAAATAAAGATGTCAGAAAAGAATAAAACAAGAATTCAAACTAAGAAGAACAGTTTTCATTTGGATGAATGCAGACATATATACATACTGTAAGAGTGTGTGTGTCTGCATGTAAAAATCATTTTAGTTTTTAAAATTATGTCATAATTATATATTCATCATGTTCATGCAACTCTGATATGTCCTAGTATGTAGCAGCAAGGATTCCAGTTGATTGAATTGAGCTAAGATGAGGTGACAATACTTACATCTCCAACTGCAACTCTGCGACATATATACTGTACTGTCACCCCCGACCTCTATTAACCTACCTGGAATCTTAACAAGGATGCATTCGTTTTCAATAGAGTAACAGTTTACAACCGCTATAGACCAAGCTATAACCCATAATATGACAGTATATTTTATTGTTTTTGTTTAGGAAAAAATGAAAGAAATAATAGCAAATAATACCAATACATTTATACAGACACCGCAAGCTGATGATAAATAACACTTGATCCTGTGATACATTTAAATACAGACAGATACTGAATAATATCACATATATTGTACAGTGCTGAAGAATGCAGATGTGTATACAATCAATTTTCTACATACATCAAAGTATAGGGATGTTGTTGCATAACTTTAAAATCAATGAAGGGTCTTTCTCATCATACCAACCTGTGTTGTCAGTCATACTCATGATTCTGTACTACCGATAGATGCAAATCTGAAGTTATAAAAGAAACACTTTTGCAATCAGTGTTTTAATAATAACTAGTCCTGCTTTTTGACCCAGCCTAAATCTTTTGCGGGGCCTAATGCCGGCCTAACTGTGACTGTGACGTGCCGAGCCTGGGCAGGAGGAAAGCGTCAGCGTGTGACGCAACTCAAGCCCCGCCCCCAGAGACGCCGCTTCGTCCCGCGGAATAAACACAGAGTAAACACGGAATAAACACAGAGTAAACACGGAATAAACACAGAATAAACACAGAGTAAGCACGGAATAAACACAGAGTAAACACGGAATAAACACAGAGTAAATATGGAATAAACACAGAATAAACACAGAGTAAGCACGGAATAAACACAGAGTAAACACGGAATAAACACAGGATAAACACAGAGTAAACACGGAATAAACACAGAGTAAACACAGAATAAACACAGTAAACACAGAATAAACATGGAATAAACACAGTAAACACAGAGTAAGCACGGAATAAACACAGAGTAAACACGGAATAAACACAGAATAAACACAGAATAAACACAGAGTAAACACGGAATAAACACAGAGTAAACACAGAATAAACACAGTAAACACAGAATAAACATGGAATAAACACAGTAAACACAGAATAAACACAGAGTAAAGACCGAATAAACAGAATAAACATGGCGTAAACACAGAGTAAACACAGAGTAAACAAAGAAAAAACATGGAGTAAAAACGGAATAAACAAGGAATAAACACAGAGTAAACAGAATAAATATGGAGTAAACACGGAATAAACACAGAGTAAACACAGAATAAATACGGATTAAACACGGAATAAACACTGAATAAACACAGAGTAAACACGGAATAAACACGGAATAATCACAGAATAAACACGGAATAAACACGGAATAATCACAGAGTAAACACAAAATAAACACGGAATAAACACAGAGTAAACACGGAATAAACACGGAATAAACACAGAGTAAACACGGAATAAACACAGAGTAAACACAGAATAAACACAGAATAAATACAGTAAACACAGAGTAAACACAGAATAAACACAGAGTAAACACAGAATAAACACAGGCACCGAGACAGCTGCACTGCTGCAGGACACAGTATTGTCTCAATGTCATATCGATCTATAGCCTTACATGTACTGATACATTTTGCTAGCTCATATATATATATATATAAGTCTGAAATTTAACAGCATGCATTTTACACGTGGAAATTGCATTGTGAAATTGTGAATGGGACCATAACTTCATTAATTATCCGAATTTTGCATTAAAACAATATACATTTAACCGAAGCAGGTTTCCATTCAAATCAATGCATTTTACAACGAGACCAGCTATTTACTATGCAATCCGAAATATACTTATATTGAGCTGAGCAGTACAATCACAAATGCCGGCGTTAGAGGTGACAACTGGGACGATGCAGAAATTAAAGTGCTGTTTACAATGTGGATGAAGATACAGTTAAAACAGAAACTGCAGAAGTGCACAGTGCTGCTGTCTGAGGATATAAAACTATAGACGCGTCACAGAGGCTGCTTTCGATGCAGACGACTGAATACTAATGCACACGATTTCTTGTGATTTAATGCAGATGTGCTAATAAAGGTGCTTCGCTTTCGGGTGAATTGTATAACAGCACTTTTAGACTTGCAAACCGCAGATAGACATTTGAAAAGGGAAATATATGAATTAGATTCCCCATTGAACCAGCATTTTTAAATTATATTAGAAAGCTTCGGCTGCAAATGGTTAACATTACTTTCAAATAAAATATAGAACCGAACAATAGCCTATATATATACATAAATATTAATAAGTTGTGATTATAAATACAGCGCATACACCTGTAATCAGACCTAATGTCCAGCGTCACTGGTTTGTTTGAGCAGATTTGTTAATTCCCGGCATGCATTTAGTTTAGGGCACCTTCTCGCCCGCATATGTGACGCACTTAGGCCTCCTAAAACCGCAAGTGTGAACGGGGTGTCTGAAAAAAGCCGGACTAAATTTGAGGCGGCCCAGGGCCAGCCTAATAAGTGTGAACGGGTCAAAGTCATTCTTCATTTTGTAGACAGACATAAAACACACATACATTAGTTCAAAGACGATTCTTAACGTTTTATTTTATTTTACATAAGATGTCAAATGAAACCCTGACTGAACATTATTTCTATTCTGATATTAGGCTGCTGGTATATTATTAGTATAATTAACTATCACAGTTTTCAAACAAGGATTTTAAATTGTAAGTAGGAGTCTGTTATGGATAATACAGATTGTTTATATGATTACCATTGGAGCAATTTGGACTGTTAACCTTATTCACATGCACAGGTTTTCTCTAACATGGCAGGTTATATCTAACACATGGAACATCTTCTCTTATCTCTGTTATACTGCTCTAACACACTCAGTATCACCTGACACCCTCTCAGGCACAACATACCTTATGAGTCTCTGGTACCAAATCACTTTCCTACACTGTTCTGTTTTTATTAATCTAGCTTATTATAGAATCTATGAAAACAATGGTGAGGAATCAGCCCAGAACTACACAGGAGGATCTTGTTAATGATTTCAAGGCAGCTGGCACCATAATCACCAAGAAAACAATTGGTAACACACTACGCCGTGAAGGACTGAAATCCTGCAGCGCCCGCAAGGTCCCCCTGCTCAAGAAAGCACATGTACAGGCCCGTCTGAAGTTTGCCAATGAACATCTGAATGATTCAGAGGAGAACTGGGTGAAAGTGTTGTGGTCAGATGAGACCAAAATCGAGCTCTTTGGCATCATCTCAACTCGCCGTGTTTGGAGGAGGAGGAATGACCCCAAGAACACCATCCCCACCGTCAAACATGGAGGTGGAAACATTATGCTTTGGGGGTGTTTTTCTGCTAAGGGGACAGGACAACTGCACGGCATCAAAGGGACGATGGACGGGGCCATGTACTGTCAAATCTTGGGTGAGAACCTCCTTCCCTCAGCCAGGGCATTGAAAATGGGTCGTGGATGGGTATTCCAGCATGACAATGACCCAAAACACACAGCCAAGGCAACAAAGGAGTGGCTCAAGAAGAAGCACATTAAGGTCCTGGAGTGGCCTAGCCAGTCTCCAGACCTTAATCCCATAGAAAATCTGTGGAGGGAGCTGAAGGTTCGAGTTGCCAAACGTCAGCCTCGAAACCTTAGTGACTTGGAGAGGATCTGCAAAGAGGAGTGGGACAAAATCCCTCCCGAGATGTGTGCAAACCTGGTGGCCAACTACAAGAAACGTCTGACCTCTGTGATTGCCAACAAGGGTTTTGCCACCAAGTACTAAGTCGAAGGGGTCAAATACTTATTTCCCTCATTAACATGCAAATCAATGTATAACTTTTTTGAAATGCGTTTTTCTGGATTTTTGTGTTGTTATTCTGTCTCTCACTGTTAAAATACACCTACCATTAAAATTATAGACTGATCATTTCTTTGTCAGTGGGCAAATGTACAAAATCAGCAGGGGATCAAATACTTTTTTCCTTCACTGTATATATATATATATATATATATATATATATATATATATATATGTGTGTGTGTGTGTGTGTGTGTGTGTGTGTGTGTGTGTGTGTGTGTGTGTGTGTGTGTGTGTCGTACATTTAATGTAGCAGATGCACTCATTTCAACAGAACAGGTAAGTGCAACATGCATGATATCATTAATTTAATGTGTTCGTATTTTACATAATTAATAGTGCAAAATGCATGTATTTAATTCAGTCAATTACTTTTAAATTGGTTTTACAACTTTATAAATTATTAATAATAATACAAAAATGTAATTCAAAGTGCTGCAGCCTGATGTACATACAGGGATTAATTATATGAACAGGATTTCAATCTTATTTGTCTTTTGTTTTACATCACTCACTGTCCTTCATGGACAAATCCTGTAATTCCACTCTATCAATTTGCTCCTTGGCCATATTTAACATTTCATTTTTCTAACGTTATCGTTGGATTTCCTTTGCTTTCTCTTTTTGAATCTTTCCTGTTTTCCTCTGCCTTATCGCTCTACCCAGCTATGTTATTTTTTTGGGCTTGCCTCTCTTGTCCTTCTCAGCTTAATACCTTCTGTGCAGAAAGCTGAGGGTTTGGATATACACCATCAAGGATCATTAGCAAAAAAAGATTACATGCACAAGGTCTAATTAACTACCTCTGTGGATAGTGGTGCCAGCAAAACAATAGAGCAGATTTAATGTCTTTGTTCAGAGGTTTAATTTGATATATTTAGGTTTCCTGAAGGTTTGCTCCCTGCTCTCAGCAGGCCATATTCCCACCAAGGAGCTGAGCTTAATGCTTGAAACATTCTCGATTTAAAACTTCTTGGCACGTCTGCTTTGTTTGCTTCAGCATCTAGGTCAGATAAGGCTTAAATGGCTTCACACTGTGTCTCATTTGAAGCAAAAAGACATAGAAATTGTTATTTATATAAATAAATAAATACATACATACATACATACATACATACATACATACATATATATATATATATATATATATATATATATATATATATATATATGTACACACACATACACACAGCATGTAGGATATAATGAAATTTACCTTTAGATACAAGTCACCACAGTAGGCAAGACCTAACACTTACTGAGGTGCAAAGGCTAATCTGTAAGTTAAGGCAAGTTTTTTGCACATAGCATACAGAGGATGTATTGTAGGCTGCATTTCTACTCCAGCTAGCTTTAAATATACAGTATGCTTGTGTATAAAACTGAATTAAAATTATTTCTGTTCAGGTAATCCCTCTAAAAAGCTGTGTGTAGAGCAAAAGGCAATATCATAGTATAGGAATCGATTTTGTAGTGCAAAGATAAACATACACAACATTAGTACTTTTCTGGCACCTTTTGGTAGATTGGACTATAGAGAATGTGGGTGTAGGGGCTGAAATTATATAGTGATTATTATAATTTTTGTTCTCCATCATTGAAATTTACACAAACATAAACTGACTTTAGACTTATTATTTGATCATGCTTTTTTGCTTGTATATTTGTTTGTTATTAGAATTGGATTTTACTGTGACTATCTTTGAATATTAAGAAACAGTATTTTCTGTATCTCCTTTATTCACAAACATTTCATGGCAAGGAATTTGGAAAACATGCTCCTAATGAATCTAAATGAGTGCACTAGAGAGTGGAAATCAGGAGTTACTGGGCCCTATTTCAAGAGTCTGAAGTGGACCACCCACAGACAGAAAATAAAGTACAGACACAAATAAACATTAATGGGTCACCTGGAAATCCTAACATGAGGGTAACATAATGGTTACCCTTGTGGTTTATGCAAAAATATAATGACTTATAAAATAAATAATTGTATTGCCATTTTACTTTAGTTACTCCCATGAAACTATAAACCTTAAAAACTGGTTTGCATATCTGCACTTATGTCAACAAAAGTCTATCAGTCATACTAGGCCAATGCACAAAGGAAGCATTTGATAAATGTGTAATAATATATAATAAAAATACGTAATATATAATTATTCGAGCTTCACTTTGTAGGTCAACATAAATAATGAAAAACTCCTAAAATTATGGACTGATGGCATTCACCCTAGGAAAGCTGCACCTTGCATCCATGTGTCTGTGTAGATGTGAGATGGATGTTTAACCTGGAGGAATGTGAATGCAAAAGACTGACAATCCCCTGATGTTCAATCCATTGTACAAGTCTCTGTCAAGTGTATCTGAAACAAATTACCTTCTCTCACTCGTAACACTCTTTATGCTCTTCTAATGTTTGATATGTTGGGAATGTTTCAGTAACGTAATTCTAATATTAAACAATGAATGAAATACACAAGGTTTGTCAAAAAGAGGCTGTAACTCTGTGCTTTACATTTCACATGTATTAAAACATTAAGAAAATGTTAACATTGACCAACTGTTTCCATGTTAGGTATAAAACAAATCAATATGGATGGAAAATAAACTGTATAAATACTATTCAGCTTTTCTTGAAATGGTATCATGCTCTTGTTCCCCATTATATATAGAAAAAATGCAAATTGATTGAGACATGCTGTGAAAACAAAACCGATGTCAGATAGTGAGTAGTGTATATTACATAAATCGTACATTATCAATTTACATGAAACAAGGTATAGGACTCTGCTATGTTTCACACAACATGCATTCCTTATACATGCTACAATTACAGTGGCCCTGAAGTGCAAAACACAAATGCAAAAAGAAAACCGCAACAGCTAAAAGAAACACGCAATTGCAAAAAGACAAACACAAATGCAAAAAGAGAAACACAAAAACAAAAAGCAGAACGCAAATGCAAAAGGAAGAACACAAATGCAAAAAGAAAAACACAAAAACAAAAATATTTTGTTTTAGTTTCTTCATCCGCCAGCCGCATTATGTCGAAGACCACTGCTGTTATGGGCAGCTACACGTCCACACAGGACTGAAGTGCTGCCATTGGTCAGCGTCTATGTTCCTCTCTGCTCTGTGCTCTCTGTGCATGAGAGAAACGCTCGATTTCAAGTATAAGTGTTGATGCAGGTTATATTACAAAGGTTAGAAAGTGATGAGGACAGTGTTCACTGTAAACACTACAGGGAACACACACATAAATATTGCAATGATTGTGAGTTAAGCTCTATGTTTACACAGTGTTTATTTCTGATATGAAAAGTGATTTGGTCCCAGAGCTGGTATTTTTGCATTCTATATTAACAAATATACAATTAACAAATTGATTTAGATATTAAATTACAGGACCTACATTTGTCGCTCTATACAGTGTACCTCCACTTCTAATTATACTTCCCTGTAAAGAGTTTATTATATGTTATTATGAGTTATTATATGTATTTTGTGTTTTCAATAAATGAAGTGAGAGTGACATTCAAAATAATCATAATTCCAGGAGCCGTCTGATTCCCAGGTCTGCATCAATACGTATACTTTAAATTGAGTGTTTCTCTTGTGCAGAGAGCACAGAGCAGAGAGGAACAGAGATGGTTGACCAATAGCAGCGCTTCAGTCCTGTGTGGGCGTGTAGCTGCCCATAACAGCAGGACACGTTTTCTATTGGTAGGACTCTAGATTACACAATTCCGTAATAAAAAAAATCTTTTTTTTTTTTGTGTTTCTTGTTTTGTTTTTGTGTTTTTCCTTTTGTATTTGCATTCTGCTTTTTGTTTTAGTTTCTCTTTTTGCATTTGTGTTTTTCTTTTTGCATTTGTGTTCTGCTTTTTGTTTTTGTTTTTCTTTTTGCAATTGCATTTTTCTTTTTATAATTCTGTTTTTCTTTTTGTTTTTGTGTTTTTCTATTTTTTCTAATAATCATCTCACAGTCAGAAATCAAACTCATCCAAGACATTCGAAGCTACACCCAATTCATAGCTCATTCTTTCTAAGTTTGGCAAATACACACAACCCTGCTACTAAGGGTTGTCTATGTTTTTTGTTTAATGTAATCCTAACCCGAAAAAGTAGTTTAATCTTACATGAAGCACTTCCATTAGCTCTAGACTTCCATTAGTGTAAGAGTTTTTTGTATTGGGTACACTGGGATTGGTAGCAGACATAAATTAATAATGCATGTGTTTGTGTGTGTTATTTTTTTATAATATAATAATTGTGTAAAAGTGGACAATTACATCCACTTGATAAAGGTCATAGACATAAAAGCTTTGGTTTGCCTGAAGATACATACAATACAGATGTAATACAGAGCTGCTGTCTTGCCTAGTTTTATGTCTCTGATAAGTAATGAGGGTGCATTGCAGCAGCATGAAAGGACATAAAAATCGACTTCACAGCTTGTGGAAGATACTTACTCTTTCTTTTTTAAGCTGTTAATTCACATAGTTGTATGTACAATATTTTGCCCTGGGATTTATAATAAGGAAGCTTATCCAGCATTGCAATCTGCTGTATGCTGGACTCAAATCAAACATATCACAAAGCTTTCATACATGTAATAATCACATATTTTGCATTAATTTATGCATGCATGCATGAATTAATGCATAATCCAATACATGCATCTCTAAAGTATATGTTTAGTCTCTATATTTAATTATGATGATGTGCATCAGAAATACTAAAAAGGTAACTGACTACTAGTATAATGATCAACTATATATATAAACTAATAATAAAACATTATTGAATAAACCCATCATGCACATTCCACTATCATAATACAACTATTTTATTTAAAATCTTTGTATTGATTTAGAACATACAGACTGACAGATTGACCACAAAACTGGGATTTATTACAAACAGAATTAAAATAAAATGTGGCAAACAATCCCTTCATTATCCTTATAATTTATATATTTATCTATATATAGTGTCTGACCATGGAGCCTAACAGGCAGTCTAAACTAAAGTGTTACATTCATTATTATTTTTACACTGAAACCCATTCATTTAGAAACCAAATAATACAGTAAAGTACTCACATTAAAGTCTTACATTCATTAATTTGTCATGTATTGTTTTTTTAATTACAAAATATTATAGCTGTTATTTGGTTGTTAGTAATTTGTAAATATTTAATTGTGACTTTCTGCGTTAGATATTGTGTTTCTACAATAAAATATAAAGCTATACAGATAGGTATTAAAAGCCAGGTTAGGTGATGGACATCTGAAAAATAAGACAAACTTTTGAATGTATTGTATTAAATTCCAGGACAAGAAGTATTGAGTTATTATAAATGTATATGATTTTGTTATCTAAGTAGTTGATTTTTTATTGTTAGTCTCCATTTATTTGTTTCAGACTAAGGCTCATTACAGCAATTTGTGTTGTCTCAAAAATATGTATTCTGTCTGGGGAAACCAGCTTGTATACTGGATACCATTTGTAAACTTGTTTGGGCTTTTGAATACATCTGAATATTACTCCATGTTCTAAATGTTCTCGTTAGTTGTAAAAGTCTGGGACATTTTTTACAAGGTTAACTCAATTATTGAATTACACAGAGATAACAGAAATAGCATTTTAAAACTTTTTGCTGGTATTGAATATCAAATAAACAAGGGTTTGCTTGGAACCAGAAATATGATTAAATTTAGTTGCGTTAGAGAGGATCAAATGCAGAATGGGGTAACCGCTACATCTGTTTCAAGAGCTTCGGTTCTGGAGGGCTAAGTAGTGTTCCAAAATCTAATAGTACCCACCCATTGGGCCGTAAGGGGAAAGCTGTGCATGACAAACTCCGCAATGCAACAGCAGATGGATTCCAAGTGAAGTTCGTTTAATATAGATTTATGAGTTGCTTCGGGGAAAGTCACTAGTGTGAATGTGTTAGTTGTTTAATGGATGGCTTACGAGGAATCGGGCTTCTACTATAACCCAATCAGCAGGGCAGAACACAAGCTGTTTTTAAACCAGCACAAGATGGAAGGATGGGGCAGAAATGAGCAGGGAGGGATACAAAACATGTAAAGAGGAGAGACTCCAAAGACCAACATAATCTATGGTGGGTTCCACATTATCATTAGAATACAAATACTAACAACATTGAAACAGCAACTTTAATCTACAAGAAAATGTGAACATTTCTATTTTTAGATACTGTATTAAATCATCTATAGTGAAGTGATAATCCAATTGTAAACTGATTCAAATATATGAAACATTTGATTTTGTGCATGTGAGGGGCACATTTTTACAGAAAGTTTAATTGCCCTGATTGTAGTTATTTTGTGTATTGATAGCCAGTGCATGGGCCTTCTGAACAATTAACTCAGCACTAGAATCAATCTATATTATCATTACTGTTACCACCACCAGCAAAATAAATAAAGATTCACATATCTGCTTAATATATATATATATATTTATATATATATATATAACATTGAAGGAGCAACACCAAAAAGTGTTTGGGAAATGGAAGTCTTTGTTATTTGGACATAAGGGGCAGAAACATTTTGGTAGCAAGACCTTCATCAGACTGCATATCCTAGAGTTAAATTTACCAAATGTATGGGTGTGGAGACCTCAATTGAAATAATGTTGAGTAAATTACATGTTATAAAAATATAATCAAATGTTGCCTCTGCCAAATGTAAAGCCTCAGGCAGGAGTGCAAGCCACGCCATTAAAGCCAACAGCGAACTGGCCTCGAATCCTGTCTGTAACATTGCTGACTTTTGGCTGGGAGGTACCAGAGCACAATCCACAATGGGATGACTGGTGCCAAAACTGGGTGGGTGAAAACTGGCTGAGGGTAACTCGGTTCTCTGTATTGAAGTGACCCCTCTGGCTTCTGAGGCACCTGCAGGATTGGGATGCTGGCTGCTCCACTATCAAGGTCTGCGATTGGTGTGCTAGATGGAGGGGGGATGGGGGGGATTTGTGGTATAGTAATATATATTATGGGGGCCCAAACAGAAAAATATAAATGTATATACAATGAATTTCAATATACTATTATATATAGAGAGAGAAAGAGTGAAAATGTAAAAATGGCAGTGGGCTGGACACATTACAAGAACAGATCAAAGATGACCAAAGGAAGTTATGAATGGATCCCAAGAGATTAAAAAAGACCTATAAGAAAGTACTTATAACTTATACATTTTTGAGGAGTTTACAGTTGAAAGACCATATATGTATTTAATTAAAATATTTAATATAAGAATGGATATGCAGGAGAATGTAACATATGCAGATATATTTACTTTTGAGTTCTAGTGTTAAGGAGTCTACTGTTGTTCTGTTTTTGCTGATATTTGAATTAGCCAAGTAAGTAAATAAATACACGCATAAATAAATACATTGCGATCCTGTCTTTAAATTTGATGGTTGATCTTTGATTTCAATAAAAAGATTTCCACCCTAATGTGTTTGCATAGGGTGTTCTGCCACAGACCATGCTGCAGTGGCACCGTAATATACAGTACATATACTGTACTAACTTTCTGAAATCCATAAAATTCAAAATTCCGAAACACATCTGGCCCCAAGGGTTTCTGATTGAGGTTTGTGAACCTGTATACATGTATACCTGTATACATGTTTACTTATTTGGCTATATATATATATAGATCATATTTGTATATATACATTTATATTTCAAACTCTGATATGTGAAACAGGAGATAAGTGAAGTGAAACCTGGTACCGCCCTACACCCACCTCCCACACTCATCGGTCTATGATCAGCCACAGCCTACTCAGTGTACACACCTGGGGCCACTTGGCTACAGAGACCAGCAGAATTATTTGGTTCATTGCACGATACCAACAGGCAGTCACTGGAGGACAAGAGGAGTGTATGAAAGAACGGGAGATATGTGGATTGATCTACCGGTTAACAACCCCTTTGTTTGAACCCCCCCTCGGGAGGTACCTTCCTATAAAGAGCAGCCACCTGTGCCTAATTCCCACCGGCACCTGTGGACACAGCGAGGGCAACACACCTGGTGTGCCACTTATCAGCTGAGTCCTATAAAGGCAAATACCCCCTGTTCGTCATCGCATGGTACCTGAGGGGAAGTGCAGAAGGGCGTGAGGAGTGCTTGAGTGCAATCAGTATTATATGGCTTGATTGACCAGATAACAACATGGCATTGTTTGAGAATCTGCTTGTGATTACTGACCCTGGACTATATAACGACCCAGCTTACGGACAACGACTTCCTGTTACAGACAACAACGATAAGACCACCTGGGGATTCAAACTGGTTGCTGAGTGATTTCTTTGGGGAACAGAGGAGTGGACCAAACAGAGTCAGGGACAGACCAGCAGTTTTAGTAACATGGTAACTTGGGCTAGAATATATTTTGTTCCATAGCCTTTCATAAAGCTCTTTTACTTTATTATTTCATACAACCACACCAAAGTGTCTGGTTCACTTTCAACCCTGATCCTGGGACACACACAAGTATATATACAGTGCCCTACAAAAGTATTCACCCCCCTGCAAAGTATCTACATTTTGTTGCTGTCTGAGTTTGCAATGATGAAACTTTCAAATAGGGCTTTATATCTACACAATCTACTTCATACTCATTAAGCTATAAAGCTATATCAGCAAAAAAGAAATGCTGAGATGATGTAAATAATTTAGATTTTCCAAGACAATGTGAAGATTCTCAATTATGTCAGTATTCAGCCCCTTTGCTATGGCAAATTCAAATCAGTTCAGGTGCAGAAGGTTATTTTTGAAAGGATACACAATTAACATCATAGTCTCTGTCTCTGTGTAATCAAAGTGCTGTAATTAGACTTCAGTGTAATTAAATCTGTCCTCATGTTTCCTCAGTTAAACATTAAATCTCAAGCTACAACATAGTGATACAACAAACCAACCATGAAAACTGAGGAGATGTCAAAGCAAGTGAAAAAGAAGGTGGCAGAGAACCAAAGATCAGGAGAAGATTATGAGAAAAATTCAAAGTCATTGAATAAGGTGAAGACTTAAGAAGTGGAATATACTTGGTTCCAGCTAGCCACTACCCAGATCCGGCCACTCTTCCAAACTGAGCAGCTGGGCAAGCAATAAACTGGATAGGGATGCTACTGTGAAACCAACAGCAAATTACACAGTCAACACTATCTCGACTGCCAAGCATGGTGGTGGCAGCATCATGTTATGGGGAATGCTTCTCATCAGCAGGGACTGGGAAACATGTCAGTATTGAGGGAAAAAATTGATGGTGCAAAGTATCCTAGAGGAAAGCCTCCTTGAGTCAGCCAAGAATCAATACTGGTCTGAAAAAATCTAATTTTAGCAGGACAGCAACCCAAAGAACAAGGCCAAATGCACACTGGAATGATTTAAAATGAAAAAAGTGAAGGTCCTTTAGTAGCCCAGTGAAAGTCCAAACTTGAATCTGATAGAACATTTATGGCAGGCCTTGCAGTCCAACGACGATTCCTAACGATCGTGTCAGAACTGGAGCACTTTCGCAAGGAAGAATGGGCAAAAAATCATTCCACTGTGCAAAGCTGGTGGAAACCCATTCAAAAAGACTCAACAGTAATTGTTGCCAAAGTACTGACTTAGGGGGCTGAATAAATGCAATCAGTACATTAAAATAATTAGTTTTAATTATTTGTAAATTTGTGAATACTTTTGCAAGTCACTGTATATGTATTATGGGGTGCCAAACAAGAACAAATACATGTGTGTGTGTATGTATGTGTGAATTAGAATTCAGTTAAATGAAAGCCTTTTTTGTAGTGAATAGGATAATTTGTTTAATAGGGTTTAGATTATGATATGGGAAAAAGTTAAATAATAACAAGTCATGATATCAAAGTAGAACCAATATATATTTTTCCTTATTTTAAATGTCTGTAATGGACATTTTCATCACTTAATGGAACACATTAATCTTTTTTTACAAGATTTGTGGACGGATTGCTGGCAGAAACCCTGTGTACTTCATAGCAACAACTATCAGAAGCTGAGGAATTTGATTGTTATAGAATATCAGTGGACTCACCGGGCCTCATCGTTAACCACGACACTTTCAGAAACTATGCGGACGTCTCCCTTAAGGACTGAGAATTTACTGCTGGCTTGTTCGTTCTCCACATGTTTCGAATGGTAGTGCCATGACACTCATTGGGTATACAGAGATAAGTGGTTTCTAGCCCTGGAAAACAAACAAAGCAGAGCCCACAACAAGGTTGAAAACCACATGAGCAAAAACATGGAAGTTAAGATTTTAACATGCATTGTGACATACTGTGTTATTTTAGTTAATTAAGCAGGTATGTTATATGATGTGCTTTTATAGGGGAAAAAGGGAACTACATAAATCAGAAACATTAGACTGCAGATAACTGCCTTTTTTAAAAGGGCATTCCCCTGCAATAAACAAAGCAAGAAATCTGATCCTACAGATGGTTAAGTATCAGTTTGTGCCTTTCCCTCAATGCACACATTGTTATCAAATTGCTGTTCTTGAGAATAAACTCCCATTATTGACCAGCAATGAGTTTGATATCTGGCTTGTGCAAGATGTCGAGAGTAAAAATAGAATACACATGCTCTTTTACTCTTTGTGGCAGGTCAGAGCTCAATCGATCCAAAGAACATTTCCTTAACAAATTGCTCATTGATGGGAGTGCTTTGAAAACTAATATTGCAGAGTCCAAATATAGATGTTTACGAGGAGTAATATGTGTAATTTGGAAATCAGTATGTTTAGGTTTAGTTGTTAAGCTCTTGTTTTTATGTTTGTATACTGACTTTAATAATTATATACAATGATTTGCTTTCAAGCACAGGTTATGGGGAGAATGCCTGTGAGGTCAGTGTGGAAAAATCTAGTGTGAGCAGCAGTGCAAAGATTACATTTGTTATAAACTAATATATTGTAAGAGAAGCCTATAACATAGAGGTGTGTTTCCAGGTGCAAATCTGAACAATCTACACACAAAAACAGATGATTTTTCACCCTATCTATTTACCTGTTCAAGGGTTTCACACATTAAAAAATACCAAAATTGAAATCTGATATCATCTTCGGACCAGAAGAACATAGAAGCACCATTTTGATCCAATATGTTTAATGCAACCCCTGTGAGAGGTTAATACAAATAACAGTATTCAGGAGTCACTGCAAAATTCACAAGCATGTGTGTCTGTGTACCTTGAGATTAGGATTGCTGTGTTCACTTTTGTTGTGTGTGTCACTATCTCATCAATTATTGTTGTCCACCCTGATCATCATTGCATAACCTGTTCAATATAAAGGTGTATTGGTTGTAAAATGTTGCTCACACGGGTGACTAATAGAAATGTGAATGTATTTTTTTTTTTTTTTTTTAGTTAATCATGTGTGAAAACATTTGCAAAGGCATATTGTGAAACAATTACATTCGTAGTAATGGGTAATGAATAGGGTACTTTTCCTGGGATTAGGAGTGACACAATGTTTGATCAGTACTGATATGGAAGACATAAATTAATATTACTGTTTCCCAATTAATCATCAGATTTATTACTTCTTACGAAAGTATAGTTAATGACATGTATCTTTAATAAATGTGCTGTTTTCAATATTTTATTTAGAATCCCCTCCTTAAGAATGAAAAGTAAAATTGTGATGATCCGTGTTTTCTTTTTTTTTTTGGCTCTACATGATTTACTTATTTTTTTAGAGGGGCTTCAGGTGTATTCAGCAGGTGATCAAACTCTTTTAGAAATGCATTTTAGAAATTGTATGAGCTTTCATTAAAAAAAAATTACTACAAATGTCAAGAACAACTTGTTACACGTAGTTAATCTCCTTTAATAAACAACTTGCCAGTATAATATCCAAACTGCTGAAGGTTAGAATGTATTTACACAAAGCATGATTCATAGGAAGTAACTACACTGTACTGTAGAACATTAGTTTTTACATTGTGTTTCACATTTGTACTGTTTTTTGTTACAGCTCTGCTGTATGTAATTCCTTGGTCTTGTTAAGTTACTGCTGTGAAAGTAAATCAACGAACTTCACATATAATTAAATATGGCGCAGTGACTGAGAATCAATCCTGCCGACTCCTGTTTCAAGGGTTGATGCATTGTCTACTTAATCAAAATAGTCAAGCTGTATTAGTGGAAAGGACAGGCATGTCTATACATATGCTGTGCTGAAGTCATTGTGATAATCAAGCTTTCACACCTGAATGTCCGTTCGGCTTAAGTCTACAGAGCTGCAATGGCAGGAACTGTAATGTACAACTTTAAAGCAATATCTCTGCCTGTGGAGACACACGTGCATAGTTATAGATCACGAACTTCCTGACAATATTTTTTGTCTCCTTGATTAAAAGGCATTAAATCCTCCCTCAGTTATTTAGTGGTTCACTGAGCCTATGGTGAGCTTCAGTTTCTGCATCCCATGAACACTTTTCTATTACATTAATATAACCTAAATCACTTAGATAAAAAGTAACGTGTGTAGAGCTTTTTCGTAGAACTTAAGATTTAGTAAGGTTTTGAGAGATATTAATGTGAGCATAGTCTCAGATGTTTTGCTTTATGGCTTTAATAAGCCCTGCTGACAAATGCTGAAAAATAGACACCTTGGCCAGGCATAGAGAGGTTCATTGCTCAGCATTACCAATGTTAAGGCAATTTTATGAAGTTTGATTAGCTAGTAACCATTTGTTAAAAATGCACAGAGACTATTCAAATAGCTAGACCAGTATACTACACCACATCCCTTAAGCTATAATAAAGCTTTGAAAAATACAATTGGATTAAGTACTATTTCAATTTTCAAATTATTTAATTAATAGTCTATTTTTGCCATTTTCATTTTACATTGTTCTAAAAGGACAGAGGTGAATGTTAGCTGATGTTAGAGTTCATCTGAGCTGTTCTGTTTCTGACAGTTTATACATCTTCATAATCTTGTTCATTCATCATTTCCTTCCGCTTTTCCACATTAAATCCAATCTTAGAATGTCAAACCCTATTGCTTTAATGATTTATGTTTTTGGAAAACTGATTTATACCAAATTCTCCTGCAAAGAAATTCAACACAGATATTTGTCGAAATGACTGAAGTTTTTGTGTGTAGGGTTAGACTGTATTGAAAGCTGTGCAACATTACAAACCTCAGTTATGCAAACACCAGTATTATCAGGTACAGAGAAGTTGAACATGGTTGAACATGGTGTTGCCTGGATTAAATTCTATTTTTACAGGTTCACACTTCTCTTTACAGAGTAATCATCTATATAGCTTAAAGTGCCTTAGGGAGACTTTAATCAAACTGTGATAAACAACAGAAACTAGAAAATACCCAATCTCATTACCAACAGTCAAACAGGTCTTGTATAATGAAAATCTGTGACCTGACACACTTAATAGATGCAGGCAGGCTCATAATGCTTAATTGAAAGTGCTTCTTGTTTAAAAAATATAAAAAAACAAGACAGTGAAATATAATTGAAGACTTATTGCACAACTAAACAGACACTTTATTGTCCTGTTTTGTTCTCCAGAGTTCCTGTCATGGAAACATAAGTAGGCTGAAAGCTACCTCTTCACAGCGAAAAACCATAATCTGTGGAAATTAACAGCTTTAAACGAGTAAATTAGCATACTTTTCATCAAACCCACAGAGTTGATGAATATCAAGATCGAGATCCCTGGTAAGGAATTCCTGCTCCACTGGATATTAGTCTTTTTCCTTTTTTATTCTTTTTTTCTTTTCTTGCAAAGCAAACAATCATCTCCAAAGAATACCTTTCTTAGTAGAAGAGGAAAAGGCAACCACAACATGTCAATTCTGCTAAACAACACGGTTCCTTAAAAAAATGTAAACATAGATCAAAATGACTTGTCTGCTCTATTTTTTGTTTTGTTTTATGTCATGCTTTTTTTGAGAAAGCTGTGAACCTGTGTACAATGGAATCCAGTGTTTAGTGTCTTAAAAAGAGCAGCAGGAGTGAATTAAATACTATCAGTTGCATCATGGGAGAAGAGAACGGCGATCCAGACAGGGTCCAGCCACAATAACAATGCCTCACACCAGAGACCCCATTGAACAGACCTGAAGGCAATGCATTTCACATAACAGATAGGCTAGACTGTTGTTTTTCTTCTGTGCCATACCCACATCAATCAGCCGAGAGATTTGGAGACCAAGCGACATCAAGGCCGTTAACATCTGCAGGGTGCCATTTGTGTTGTTCTTTTTTCTCCCCGTTGAAATAATACTGGACTGAAAAAATAAGTGTCAGGGAGAACATTACCTTAATCTACCCAACAAAGTAAATGTAATTATAAATTGGAATAGCTTACTTTGTTTCAGTATGTCTTAGTGAAACAAGCACACACGCACAATTCCATTCAAAATATGTAAACAAACAGCAACATTATTTTTATGCTGGAATTAGAGTTTGACTTTTTATTTTTGGTGCTTTGGTCACCCTTCTTTCATCTGGCACATAGTCCTGGTGTACATTGGTGCATTGGAAAACATCACAACTTGTTACATTTTGATTCTTTCATGTGATGGATGGATTCTTTCTGAAAATGTTAGTAATGAACACTAAGAGGTTTACAGACAAGAATGAAACAGCACAATAAAGTGCTGTTTTCACATTCATTTTGTCCAATGTTTATCAAACATGTCTACAACTTGAAGGTGCCTTATCAGAGTGAAGTTAATTGAACCTCTTCAATCCGTGATAAAACTGTCTAGACGTTACTGAATAGACTGTAAGATATTAATAGGGAGATATTTGCTCCCTTTATAGATAGGCAGACATTGAATACTCAGGGCCCAATTTAATTAGAACAATACCAAAAGAGTTTATTCATCTATAACGAAGCGTGGCACAGATGGCCAGTCGGGAAGACACATCTAAAGCATATAGAAGATTACTCCCTTTGGTTACTGGGCAACTGCAGGATGTCAACGAGGAACCCTACACTTTATTACAGACTTTGTGTTCTGTTCTCCATGGTCTTTCTTTTTTTCCTAAATATCAGCTACACAGAACTACTGCACCTGGCCTCTCCAGAGCAATACACAATGCTGAGATTCATACGTGGTTTACACAATCTTGCTGCAACAATGGTGCAAACAGAATATTTTGGGCATCTACACTGGGCACTGTCCTGCATCAGTATTAATCAGAACGGCTTGATCGTTTCAGTATATTCATGAATTATACACCGAATGTTCTGCCTCAGTACATTTGAACATCATGATTCCTTATCACAGCATTTGCATAGCTGGCTTCTAGTAATGACCGCGGTGAATGTTTGGTTAGGCTCCATTGAGCTTCAGCATGTAAACAGACAGAAAAGATAACATCAACACTTGGTTAATCTCTCTGAGGTGAAGTAGTCAGATTATCTACACTGTTGCTTATGAAAGCCATCGGTGCTTAGACTGCATGTATTTAGTTCATTGGAAGCAGTAATTATGTTAAAGGAAATTAAAACAAGGGGCTCATTGACTGAATAATTATGACCTTGTAATTAAACAATGTCTTAAAAGTGACCAGGGCTCAACATATTATGGTAATATTTTGAGTTTATTTGTAATGATGAATAATAACGGCTGATCTATTAAATGTATTGGGACTGTTCTTCTTGGCGTCGTAATATATTGGAAAAACTAAAGCAATATTTAGTTTTAAATTAAAAAAGTGTCTATAACTTTACTTTTGAAAGATGGGAACACATTTCATAAGTGCAATACGAGACTCCAGGGTGTTGATTGTGCTGCAATAACCACACATCCAGGGACTGAAGGCAGTTGGCTCACCGCCTCATTCCTCACTGCTCCCCTGGGAGTGTGGTTATTGTACCCCAACCAACACCCTGTTGTGTTTTATTGCTAACATCTCTAATGATAACTGTGTTATATATGTTTTTTTTTTCCAGAATAACCAGGGATGTGAAGTAAATGAAACAAATAGGGTGAGACATCTCATGGAGAAAGTGTAATGTAACGCGATGGAAAGGAGTTAAACAATTCAGAACCAGTGTGAAGTGCGCAATGCTCCGGAGTATGCATTTCCCAAGGTGCAAAGTATAAACTAATAAGGTGACTTATAATGTCACAAACACGGCCGGATTGGGAGTGTCTTGAGAATTGAAAGCAAGATAATGGGACAATATGATGACAAAGGCTCTCATTCATTTCCTGTGCAAACGGTGGAACGTGATGGCTGTGATTCGACTCGTATAATGTATTCCAGAGTCCGGCCTTTCCAGAAAGGAAATTGTACTGCAAATCTCATCGGCTTAAGTTGTTTGTTAGAGTTAATACATCTTAAAAATAAATATCTCAAAGGAGCAAACCTCATTAAAACCCAGCTCATTCTAATTAAGTTAGACCAGTGGAGTGGCCACAAACCAGACACATAAGCACGTTGGTGTTATACAAGTATGTAGGGTTGAGCATAGTGAAATTAAATTTATTATTTTATTTTATATTTTGTTGTCTGATTGATTGTTTTGTATCATACATACAAAAGCATATACATGTCTGACATTCTCTTCAGACTAATAAATATCTAAACTTAAATACATTATAATAAATACATGGAAAAATATATTTTTGATTTTCAAATGTATTGGTGCCTTGTATTCTTCTTTTTACACTGGTTTAGCAAAGTGGCACACCTGGGTATGTGAAAGCTGGGAATGTATATTTGTAAATTAGTATTATATTTTATATTATATTAGTTAATAAATATATAAAACATGCATTGGTTTAAGTGTTCATGGTTTTATTTATTTTGTAACATTTGTTTCCTTGTGTTACTCTGTTATGTTCAAAGATTATGACAAATGTATTATAATTTTGACAAGAGACCACGGTCAAGACATTTCAATTAAGTTGCACTGATCTGTCAAGACAGGGGATTGTAACCTACTGTATATTCTACTCAAGCAAGGATTTCTGTTTTATATCATCGTTATTAAGAGGCAAAGAAAACTTAAATAGCCATTAAGTGACAAAGTCAGATTTTAAATTCCTTTTGACCTTAAGGGGATGGTGTCTGAAAGGAAAACTTAAGTGGTCTTCGTTTGCATGAGTGCCTTTTGATTAATGTTACAATTGCAGGCGATAATAGGTAATTTTATTTTTACAGATCCCATGAGAGCTAAAGGAGTCAAACATAAATCCGTTCCAAGTCACATGCGAACTGTTGACCTTGACCAAGTAATATACTATTTGGTACAAAATTGTGTTTCATGCTTGGATTTTTAGTATTTAACCATTTAATCATTGGCAAAGAATAACACTTGACTGCAGTTTTAAGGGATGCCAACACAGAGATATTTTGTGCATGGTTACAAAAATATATATTATCAACTACCTGCACATGTCAGCTTGACTTCACCACGAAAGTTATTTATTTGTTATTTTTATAAGGCATAGCTTACAATATTATATCAATGGAATATGATACATATGACCAAGACACAAACTTAATATAAAACTGTGGTAGACTGAATGAATCCATTGTTAAAATTATATCTATCTATGTTTGATATGTATATTGTAATGTTCACTGCCAAAAACAGAGTCTGGTCTGTGTCCTTAAATGTAACACTGCCTTAACACAGAAATACACACCCAAATGTTGTACATAAGAGCACTGCGTAAACAGGGGAGCAGCTCCACTTTATTTGGCAATGCCAACCAACCCACACCTCCCCTGCTCCCTCTTATATAACAGACCCATTTGCTACCCATGACCACCATGCAGGTGCAGAGGAAGGCATACCCCCCCACACATTGCAATATATTGTAATGTAGCTACATTTCTCTTATGATATTTTGATTTGCCCAAATGTGGTTTTCTAAATAGTTTTCAGTAAGTTTTATAAATGCATGCATTTATAGATGATGAACAAACTGTAAAAGCTTTATAGATGTATTCATTATAATATATAATATAATTATAATATTACTGAAGTTTTATCCAAATTATATGAATTTGGCAATGCATATGTCAATGTTTCTATGTAATCTCTAAAAAAAAAATGTTTATTGTAAATCACATTTTGTATGGTACAATGTCAGGTTTTCTTTTTACTGTCCCAACATACCTGTAACTATCCTTCTGAAAGTGTAAACACAAAAAGTATAAATAAAATAATAAAAACCAGAAGTGTACTTTTAAAATTGAGCATAGTTTCCAGAGATGGATTTGTTTTCTCTTTTTTTTCCTAAAATGGCAGCTCAATAATTCATCTGCTATACCATGGCCTATATTTTCAAACATGATATACAACCTGACACGAATGAAATAGTGATGTCACATTAGCAGACCTAATTTCAGAAAAGAAACTTCCAATATAAAAGGGCACAATTTATGAACTGTCAGTTGGTCCTTATTTGTTTCTGATAACACTAATTGTATGGAGGGCTAATATTTCCCCCCACTATAAAACACCTTTGCCTCAGAGCTGTATTGCTGTACATAGATTAAAATCAGAAAATTATCTTTTCACGCTTTGATTTTCACCCCAAGGAGAATTTTTCTTGAGCAACTTCTAAAAAAAAGAAATAGAAAGTTTCACAATTTGAATGATGCGGCTTGATATGATATTTCATTTCAGAGGCAGAGACATAAAATCTAAGAAGTCATTACATTGCACTCTCATGTAATGTATATTATTGGGGAGACTAAACAAAAACAATGATATTCCTGTCAGGACCTGTATAAAATACCTTGTGGTCCTAATAGCCAATTTTGTGACATTGCAGTTCATTCTAAGAAAAGCGATAACAACTTTTCACCTTTACAGATGCATTATTATTGCATGCCTATATGTCTATATCATTCTATTTCTGTATGCTAAAATGGAGTCCAGTGATAATGGATCCACAGTTAAACTGTGAATGAGTGTGACAATGATTTCTCGTGCTATTTGCAGGGATTACTGCTGTTTCTATGAGGGAGTGGATTTGAGATACAGGAGTTGTCTGGGGAATTCTGTCACAGAAAACAATCTGTCATACAGTTTGCATCCTATATAATCTGAATGAGACTGAGTTCTGTGGAACACTCAGAATCTCTTTATCATGAAGGAATAAATTCACCAGCCTGTCATACTGTAGGTGAGCGTGATTGACCATTAGAAAGCAGTCAGCATGAATTACCTTTTGCACATGTGATGAATGCTGCCAAAAGCCAATGCTGACAAATATGCCAAGTGGGTCAGCTCTTTTGGTACAGCTTTAGTACATATGTATTAGAGTTCAAGGGACCTTGGTCCAGCCTTGCACTCAGTGAAAAGGTTCATTATAAGGGGTTAGCTGGACACCATCACTTTAATCTGTACAATTCAGTTTTCAACAATATTTAGCGCTCTACACCTTTCAGCACAAATTCCACCAAATACAATATATAATATATTAATAATGCTAATCTGTATGTCTTGCGATCACTGCAACACATTGATTTTGCCTCTGTCTATTTCCAAATGCATGTACACCCTGTCTGGATGCAGATTTAAATTCAGATCCAGGAAGTTCTGATGTCAATGCTGCAAGTGAATGCAAATGACTTCAATTCTCCGTAGCTTAAAACAAAGATCGGATTAAAGTACAGAAGGTTTGATTATCTCTCCCATATACCTTATCAACACATTATCTACTTAATGCAAACGTTGGTGGTATAAAGGCTGTCCACCTAACTATTATTTTCAGCATGATCTTTTTTTTTTATTATTGGGTGTTGATATACATTGAACAATTGTATATTGTTTTACATAAAGTGTTGCATTTTTCCTAGAATTTATATATATATATATATATATATATATATATATATATATATATATATATATATATATACACACTAATTCACAGTAACATAGGCTAAGGGGAAGGTGGTTGACATACAGCATTTCAAATTAGACACATCTGTCTTCATCAGACCATGCTGCAGTAACCTTTAGGCAACATTAAGCAACAATGAGTCTGGACTACAATAACTACCCCACTCTCCTACCTGGGGCCAGGGCTGTTCACTGAACCATTCATCACATTCCCTAAAAACTGCCATATGTGGATTATTAATAAAAGCTTGACATTTAGCATCGGCAAGAACATCTAAAAAGTCAGCATACTTTTGTTGCTGTTTCTCTTTGTTCAAAACATTTCTTTAGATTAAACACATATTTTGTAGTTATACTGATATGAATTGTAATTAAATTAAGGAAATTACCAATAATACTAGGGGGAATTAAGGCTGTGTCTGTGACAGGTATACCAATATACTGTTTACAAATTTACGGCGGTGGCCAGTATTACCATGGGGGCAAGTTGGAAGACTCTTTAAATTAACTTTCCAATTCTGTTTTATTGTTCAGACAAACAGTAGAATTACACAAATACATAATAAAAGTAATATTAACAAATACAGACAAACTGACTAAAATACAGATTTTACAGACTCCATTGCAGATTGTTATTTCAAGTGTTATAAAGTTGCCGACTTAAAATCCCGACTTTAAAAAGAGCATATGAATACACTTACAATGTTTTTTTTATAAGTGTTACAAACATGTGCTTTCAGTTCTTTTGTGTGTCAAGATTCCTGCCAAAAATACCAACATCTTCGTCCAGCTTTAACGATAATCACATCGGAGTTGCAATGTTTTTTAAACCAATTATTGAATGGGAGCCTAATACCTGAACACATTATCAAAGCGTTGGAGCCCAATACTAAATACTAAAACAAAACTAAAATAGCCTACAATTATAAAACTAAGATGAATATAATAGGGGAAAAAATGCCCAAACATATTTTCCTGTTTAATAATAGGCTATGAGGAATCAAACTCCTTACTTTATTCTCACAGCACTTGCTCATGGACCGACCGTAATTACACATCTCAATTCATTTATTTGAGAGAAAAATGTTTACCATAAGCTTTATATAATTTTCATTATGTTGAAAAATAAGAAGTAGCCCCACATAGTTTAACTTTTAGAAGTCGATGTTTTAGAAAATGGCAACATAAAAGAATCATGGGAGAATTTATTTGACTAGTATTAGAAGAAAATGCGACTTGGTAACTGTATAGACAGTCAACCTGCAATGGCCCTAAAGAATGATTGACAGGCGTCTTGTGCTCCTGTGGAGAGAAGAGACACTGAGTTTGAGCCGCTTTGCATCCTGTGATTGAAAGCGCCAGAGGTACTGCAGCACCACCAGCGTCTTCAAACAAATGCCCTCAAAGACAGTTGTTATGGAAATGTGATACAGCTGCGAACAACCTGACAGACACCTATTCCAATGGCTCACACCAGAAATTGTTTTAGTTTCTATTGCAACTGTAGGTTGTTAAAAAAATAATAATAATATTAAAAACACCAGTATTGACAATACATGTTTCACTGCAGTATACCATTTACCAGCACAGCCCTTGGGAAAATAAGTATTTAAGTACAGCTAAAAGTTCTGTCATTACCTCAACATTTAAGTATATGGAGGTAATAATGCAAAAAGTATTATAGCAGATGTAATGTCCCATTCATTGTATCAAGTGATTGTTTAATATTGGCCTGTATCATTGCTCCTCTGATCAACAACTCAAAACTCAAGCTTTTCCTCACCAGCCATGTAATAATCAGCATAGATACTAGGGATGTGTGGGCACTACTCGTCCATGGTGTATGCTATAACACTTTGTGCAACTCTACAGAACCAAATTGATAGCTGGAGTACGCATTTGTGCAGGTACATGTTATAGTTGTCTTTGATCAATAATGGAACCAACTGACAATCAAGAGTTGGCATAAATACCACAGTGTCACACTCACAATATTCTAAGCTGTTTACTGTTTTTCATGAAAGAAATGGTTTAACATCCTTGTGTGGATTTTGCCATTAGAGACTATAACCTTCAGAGACTGGACAATATTTATTTTAGCAATAATAAGGACTGATGTAAGAGCTCATATGAACACAAAAACTCATCATAACCTATTGATTAGAAAAAAGAAGCATTGCAACTTTCAGATATTTTATTGATGGAAACGTCCTCCTAATGCCAACGACCTTCGTGGCACACTACATAATACGTGTTGTAATTATTTTACAGGCACTTCAAAACAAACCAATTTTATGGGACAGAAGGTACCATTGATTGCACTTGTCTAAAAGGTTTAGAGGAAAGTGAAGTCTACTTATGGAAGCAATTCAGCTGTAGCCTATTGGAAATCAATGTAAAAAACATATTGAATTTGACTTGTAGCAACCAACACCATTGATTCCTTATGCAATCCCTTTTTCTCCCGTACACTTTGTACATTGCTTTATTATCACTAAACATATTCTTCAATTATTATTTCTTTGAATGACTGGTCACACCATACTATTATCCAAGTGAACTGGGAAGTAAATAGCCATTCTTTTTCAAATCTGAGTAAAAGCATATGACCTCTTTTTTGGAAAGGACCCCAAGGGCCTGTTACATAATTTCACTCAATGCTTTAGGAACACCTACAGTACTGTGAAAAACCATTTGCCCCCTGTATGAGTTTCTACATTTTTGCATATTTTGACACTGTCACAGACTTTCTCCATTTGGACAATGTGACACTGGCTGTGGTTAAGTGGAGTGCCAGAGCCTTAGAAAAGGTTGTGCTGGCTACATTGGCGCCCAACGTGGGGCCGATCAGACTGATGTCTATCGGTCACAGGAAGGAGTTGGAGGGGAAGAGTGTAATAGGGCTCATTCTGGAAAAATGAATGAGCACGTTACAAGTGACATAACTCCTCTAAATCAGTACAGTGTTAAGCCTCCCGTGTTGGGAGACCTGACCTTTTGGTGTAAAGGGTTTAGCGCTGTATTGTGCTGGAGTTGCTGCAGTGTGGAGTGTGTGATGCGCGGTTCGAATTTCGGGCAGTGAGCTCTGACCTGCATCGGCTACACGTGATCGTTTTTATTGATAGTTCCCCTTGTTAACTAGTCAGTTGTTAACAAGCAGAGCAATTTTCAAGTTACCTTGCAAGCAATTTCTGTAATTAAAAGGTTTGAAATAGCAAAAGTTAATATAATCCATCATTGGTATGTTTTACCTTTCATGTCTAAAGCTTTCTGTGAAGCATATTAGGCACTACCATCTGAGCCTTACATAAATGTTAATGTAGCTTTGTAAAAATATTTTGAAACTTGACCTCAAAAAAGTAAATGTATCTTTATAATATTCTGTGGGTTGAATCAATTTAATTAAATTAGTATATGAAAAATGACTATTTTATTCACACAGCTATCAGGGTTAAAACACAATTTCATCGCCAATTATAAAAGTTATTTATTTTTTACCTCATAACATGTCTGTGGAATGTCCAGCTTGTGTTTCAGGGACTGACTTCACAATGCATTGCACACAATGGAAGTCTAGGTGGTGTAGTCTTTTGAAGTCAGGCTATAGGAAACAATGCAATAAATCGATATTAGACTTTTGCATATAAAATTATGATTTAAATGCCTTGCTCAAGAGTACAATACCAGTTCCCCCAATGGGGAAACATTTCGGATATTGCTATAGATGCAGAAACAATACACTACTGACACCAAATGTACTCTTTTGATCTCCAATTGATCAAGCAAATTTAAAAATATAAATAAAACAAATACACTTATTACTAAAATGTGATTAAAACAGATTTTGTTAACTAAAATAAATGTGATTTTTGTAATTTTTGTTTTGACTTAAAATTAATGCAGCTAGTATGAATACATTATTATTATTATTTTAATTTCTTGGTAGACGCCCTTATCCAGGGCCTAATTAAATAAAAAATGTTCGCAAAAGCATTAGCGGCATATCTGCAAATTAATATCGCACTGCTAAACTTTTGTGATTTGTGTCGCAAAACGACCTTCTTGCAGTTCTTTCTCGCACAACGTGAGGGATTAAAACACAAATTGCACACACCTGCTACTAGAAAACTACAAAACTGTAATCAGTCGTGATTTCATTTTTAGTTAGATTCTACTTTCTTCAATTTTTTAATGTAAACGTCATGATGTACAGTTTTGTAGTTTGCTGTTAGCAGCTGGGTGAAGGGGAACTGCTCCAAATATCCATATTTTCTTAGTTTATTCTCTAAGTAGAAACATGTTCTGTGGAGTGAGTTTTTCATGTCCAGCTCATTGTATGAACCAGAAATCAGAGATCAAAAAATATGTGTAATATGATCATGAGTGAGTGAGTGAGAACTGCACATGCATGTTCTCCAAAGGGGAATCCAGGTGCGTGCACAGTTTGCACTCTGCTGCAACCTACACAGCAGTGCCTGGAATAAAATAATCATGTTAAATAAATGCAACAGTCCTGGGTGGTGAAATAAACTTCTTATGACTACAAACTGATGGATCATTCGGAAAGAAAGGGTGATGGGGCAATCGAACGTGCATAAAATGTAATTTTTTTGTAACTTAGCACCCCCATGACGTCATGGCATATTTTTTTATCTCTGATTTCTGGTACATAGAATGTGCTGGACATGAAAATCTATGCTTTTTCAGTGGAATTCCCCTGTAAAGTTGTATTTAATCCCACCCAACAAAACAATGGGAGTGGTCACATTTTTGCTGTATTAAATCGAGAAAACAACCTGATAATGCTCTCTGGTTTTAGACTTTGCGAATACCCAAATTCGTTAATGCTGATTTTGTAGATGCTGAGGTGCTGCTGTACATAGTTGTATTAGACTCTTGACAATTAAATATATACACTACCAGTCAAGTTTTTTACCTCCATTTTTCCAGTTTTTACTGAAATGTACACAGTTTAATGTGTCAGTGTGCTCTGAAATTAAAGTATAAAACAAATTAACAATTGGAGATGAAAAAGAAATCATGGAATCATTTTGTTTAACAAAATGTAACCCCTTAAGCTGACAAACCCCTCTGGTACATCAAATATATATTGGCCCCCACAAGCAGCACGTTTACCCCCCGGGCTCTGAATGACGGCAGTCGACACAGAAACTGTAAATCAGATGTGTTTGAGAATGAAACGCACTGGTAGCAAGAGAATAAGCTTTCAAACGATGTGCACATTGTAGGAATACAGTGTCACTTATATGCACAGGAACTGCGTGTAACGCTGCCAAATAATCTTGAAGAGGGTGTAGTAACACAGTATATAACTCTGAAATGTACATTATTTTTCAATTTTTAGTAACCTAATCTTTTTTTTTAACCTCTGGTGGTTTACCACTTACCTTTGTACCATTTCAGGTTATTCACTGGACTCTAACTGCTTAAATTTCAATAAAAAACTGGGGTGATCTATAACTTTTGACCAGTAGTGTAGATAAATGTCATATTTTGTTGGATGTTATTTTTCATGTAGAGTGGTTGGAGAGACTTAATAAAGATAGTGTACCTAATAAAAGAGTTAAAACAAGCAGGCAATAAAATGGATGGTAGAGTGATCTGCCTCATTGTACATGTGTCAAGTTTTCATTAATTACACAAAAAATCTAATCAATTTCATTTTTAGGACGATACAAATTAATTTTAGTTATATTATACTTGCTCATACTCCAGCGATAACCTACTATTGCAGTCATAGCAGGAAACCCATGGCAAAAGATGTAATTATATGTCATCTCTAGTTCATCCCTGTGCAAAGTACAATTGTCCAGGCACCTGCAATAAAGAGGAGCTATTAGACATGTAAAGATGTGGAGAGCAGTGCAGAATGTGTGTTGCCGTATGATGGCAACTAAATTGGCCATGCAGATGATAATTATATAGTTTCTTATTTCCTCCCTTTTCATGAAGCAATCCAAGCATGAGGCCTTTCAACATTTCCAGCAGGGATCTTGTATCCTATTTTACAGTTCGTTGGAAGTGAAGCAAAAGCCAGTGAAATGACGCCTTGTGTCAGTGGGGAGCTAGGTCATACAAGCAGTGTAACAACACGGCTCCTCTCTGCTCTTTGCCTCAGTCGATATCACCCCATCCCGCCATCCTACACTGGTCCAGATGAGTTGCATATCTACATTTATTAACGTTGCTTCCACTTCATAAATTCTAAACATGCAGAAATTGATTGTTAAAAGAGGCATGACAGCAATATACTTTATTTTCCTGGGCTCTATAATTTAATACTTCACCTACCTTATAAAAGGTATTGTATTGATAAAATACAAAATAAAAATAATAGCTAGCTTCCTTTTTTTCCCTCTTTTCATACCATTCATAGTTATTTATTTATTTATTTATTTATTTATTTATTGTATGAATTCCATGCAATAAAAATGAACTAAACAATATTAAACTGCCAAATGCAGGGATATGCCTTGTAAACAACTATGTTTTGTGATAATATTATAAAATCCTTGTCATAAGATGTATTATTTTTGTCAGGGATTGTATCCTTTATTGAAATCATTTATGAAAGCAAATTGATATGCATTGTTGAGGCAGTAACAGAATAATTCAGAAAACCTTGCAAAGGATCTGAATTTAAAACAATACATTATCACATTAGGGTAAAACCTTGTTAGAATTCAGGTTTCACTGAGATTAGCTTGGATGGTTAAGACAGCAAAAAGCAAGCACTGAATGTCATCAAACTCCTTCAACACTTGAATGTTACTTCACTGATTGAAGGAACTTCTTTCCGTCTGAAAATTTTTGATAATATTAATACAAGCTTCCTTGGCTCTCAGTGTAGATATTGTAGAAGTCACATTATTTATTACCCCGAGGACTGTCTAGAAATAACGGCCTAATTCCACCTAGTGCCACTCATGTGAAGTTTATTCAGCAAGTAGCATGGTTCTGTTTAGAGTGCCATACTGTTGTTACATTATTGAAGTATATTCCCAAACCAAATTAAAATGTTGACCTAATAATATTTCCATATAGCTCTTTCACAAAGGATATCTCCTCCAACTTAATGTAAATCAATTACTGGTTTTAATGTACAACTGACTTGGTCTGGACATACATACATACAGATTTAAATACATGTAGAAAAATAAAAATGGGAATAAAAGTGTAATACACATAATCCTAATTTACTGTTCTTGAGAAAACAGAGATGCAGAGGGAAATACATATCACTGAAACCGGCAAACTTCCTGTCAATATTACCTCAAGGCACTGTGCTAATCACAGATTGATGTGACTTTTTCAACTTCTACATGGCTTTCTCAGATTACCAAATAAACAATTGAATTCCCTATATGGCCTCACACGCAGCCTGGTACTTATAATGTCATTACATTGTTTTTCACAGATGTAAGAAGACCAGTCAAACTGCCACTCATTTTTATTTGAAAGAGTTCTTTCTCAGGTGAAGAAACACACATTTCTTCTCATGCTTGTTTCTACTGAAATTCATGTATTCATATTGCAGTGCAGCAAGGCTGAAGAGGGGTGAGCTCAGAATAGGGCAAGTTCATTGGGCTTCACTGTTGTCATGAGATTGGTGCATGGCTACCACTCTGCTCAGTCTAAGCTTGTCCATCTAGTTATCAATACGGATTTCCCAGGGTCTGCTTTGGTTGGTCAGATGGAGTGCCGCTGATCTCCACTCACGTTTTATGGTCTTTTTTGGTCTTCAATCTAAATTTATTTTGCACCCCAAATACAGTAATTGCACCACCCATGGATTGATAGAGAGAAGGTGGCAACCCTTACTAATGACATCTCAAATCAGCAAAAAAAGTCTATAAATTAAGATCAAAATAGTAAAAGGAAAAATAGCAATTTATACAGAAGAATGAAAGAATGAAGAATTTATACTCAAGAATGAAATATTGACTGCATAGTTTGATGTACAATGATGCTATTTGTTAAAGCTTATATAAGCTAATTGTACTGGTCTTATTTTATTTTATTTTATTTTAAAAGCACACATACATACAATACAACACAATAAAAAGCTCCAACACTTCTCACTAATGTCCTGCCAGTCACCACAGTAGGAAATTATAATAGATTTTTCTCAGTTTTGTTTGCTTGTATTACATGTGATAATTATAGCATTACAATGGCCACATTTTCCCATCAGCGGGGGCACAATGGTTGTGGGACACATTTTCCAGAATGTCCTTGAAAGAGTCAGAATCACAAAGATAAAAAAGTAAAGATTAAAATATCTTCGCTGTCCCTTTGTTTATTGCAAAATAAGTAAAAGTGTGGGAAGTATCGCTGCTGTGATTGATACCGGTGCCACCATGAGAGGTCAGATTCATGATTCAAAACAAGGCCACCAACTTCATACCCTAAACAAACAGCTGATGCTCTTTTCGCACAGATTTACAATTAGCCTTGTTATCTTACGATCCTGGAGATGGCCTCCACCTGACTCTGAACTCATAATTTAAATTCTCATAAATATACCACTATGTTAACTTGCTGTGTAAACAGGACATCATTTATTTTTTTAGATATATGAGTGAATCTAAAACTGAGGTAAAACACCTTAAGAAGTGAAGAGTGTTTTTTATAGGCAGTCAAGTCATGAGAGTCACTGACTTGATGTGTTTAGTGTCTTCTACTTTAGCTCTGGTATTTTATTCTGAGGGATACTGTCATTTTCTGCATAAATTCAAATGGTCATGCCAGCTTTTAGTGTACAAATTCATGGTAATCCCCACGTGATATAGGTGCTGGAGGAGAAGCTTTACCCTAATTTGGTAAGCAAAGTGACTATGTAAATCATATCTGCACACTGACAGCATGACTTATTTGCTTCAGTGTGAAATGTGTTCCACTTGTTAAAATGTCAAATACTCTCCTGTTTAATCTCAAAATTCATATTTAAAGACACTGCTATAACTGTACATTTTTACTTACTTACATTTTGAATTAAATCCTAACTCATCACCCCATTTGATCCCCATGGACCAATGCTTTGATATTGGTGAGGTCAATTCTGTAAGTTACAATAATAGATGGAAAATGGCCTATTTCAAAACCCTCATTCGATCACAATTAATATAACCTTAATTAGATTATTATGAAAAGTATAATTATTCTGTTTTCTGTGCTAGGTTTTTAATCCTTATTTATTTTATTTCTATATAGATGTATAATAATAAGGAAAATATGAATAAACAAAGGAAGTAGTAACTGGATTGAAAGAAAATTAAGATAATTAGATAAATAAAAATGAATAAAAAATATTATAATTTTAAAAGATTATAGCCAGACTTTTACATATTGTTCACCCTACATGTTGAAAATACTGCACCAGATTGAATGGGGACTTGAATTTCCCTCATTGTGCTTAGATTACATATTCCTTGTGTATAGTTTTTCAGATTGTTTGTAATACATATCCTATCCTAGCAACAAACAACATTTCAGAGACATTAGATATAGTAATTACTGTGAGCAATGAAACACAGCCAGCTATAGAACATGCAGAAATATGACATTACAACAGCATGCTCAGTACACTGTGGGTCAAATGTTCAATAAGGTAAACACTTTCACAGTGCCTACTCACTAGAGCAGTAAACACACAAATCAATATTGTGTTGCTCATCAGTGGTGACAACATGTTGACCGGTATTAATCATAAGGAGTGTTATTTTTAAGACTTTTTAATGGGGAGACAAACGATTTAAAAACAAGCCTAAACTGAAAACTGCAATGCAAGCTGTTCTTATTCTACAGCATTGAGAAAATGCCATACACAAAACTCAAAGAGAAATCTATCCATCTATGAAATGTTCAAAAACAAAATGCTATTGATCCAATCCAGTAATTTTAATTAAATATTTTTTGGTACAATGCTACATATTTGTGTCATTAGTATTACTGTGCTTTAGATAAACATTTTTTTAAATATATAAATTAAATGCTAACAACATTCTGTGATGACAAAAGGTCAACTGGCCCCTCATAGTCATGAAGCTGAACTTTTAAAGTAATTTTGTATTCTAGTGTTCTGCTGTTTTAAATATTAACCGTATGTATTCCGTTTATAAATATAAAAACTTCAGGTGAGTCTACCCCATACCCATTATTTAAGTTTAAAAATAAGGATAAGATCCGGAAAACTGTCTTCATAAATGAGAGAATTGTTTTCTGTTCTGTGTATTTTGGAAATGGGCAAGGGTTTCAGCATTGGAACTGCAAACACTTCATGTAACAATAAGATGTGAAATTGTAAGAGCAGAGGGCATATTTGGAACAGCAAATGCCATGGAAGCACAACCTGTTGTAATAAGTAAGTAGGGCAGAGTACCCAATAAAGTAGAGCCTGCTTGTGAGCACTACCAATATGCCTATTTTTGTTTTTCTTTAAATAGACCTATATTTAATTAAATTAACTAAAAGCCTTTATACCGGTAGCTTCTTGTTTTTACATCAACATTTCATTTGTTGTTCCATTTATCTTAAAAAAATAATAATTTAAAACAGCAATAATTGTTTATTAAAACATGTCAAAGCAGCCTATGCGTTAATTGTTTCTTCTTTTCATTGATAAAATATAGTTTTACACTTGTCAAATGTATCTGTATGAGTAGTTAGCAAACTATATGAAAAGATAAACAATGTGCAGGACTCAAATTTGTGATTCACAACACATGATATTCATTTAAGATTATGGAGTGATGTCTTATTTCTGTTATTTAGTTAGCAGACTACAAAGTGGACTAGTCTTCAGTACAATTATGTGATGTTCGTCTGGTGTTTAATTTCAAGCATTAGCCTATGTAGTCTACTAATCTACATGTATCATTGCTAAAAATATCCACATGCAACTGTGGTTTGGTGATCTGCATTTGATCACCAAATCTGTAGCCTATATGGAAGTTCAGCCTACAAGTGATAATGAGCAAACAGTTCAATAGACATAGTGTAATGTGTGATAGGGTTAGGGTAACTATGTTCATTTTAATGACTATTTTCTGTTCAAATGTGAGTCTCTGTCCACATCAATTGGAAGATACATAGATTATCCATGGGATATACAAATTTCCCATGGCACCACCTAGTTGGTAAATATATACATTTACCAGGAAATGTTTACATTTACCGTTTTCACACATTTAGTGTAACATATATGGCAGGCCAAATTATCATTTAAATCATAATTTAAATGCATTTCAAGATATCTTCAAATATTTAGAGATATCTCTAAATCATTTCAAGATATCTTTAAATCATTTAGAGATATCTGCAAACCATTTAGAGATATCTTAATAAGGTGCATTTTAAAGATATCTCTAAATGATTTGCAGATATCTCTAAATGTTAATTTGGCAAAATTGTTAATGGCAATTTGCTGTCCCCATCATAATATATATTCTCCACTTGAGCATTTGTAATCATGAGTGCATTCACTTATTGTAGACCCATAGAACACACATATGTGTATATAGAGTATTATTATTATTATTATTATTATTATTATTATTATTATTATTATTATTATTATTATTATTATTATTCCTTATCCAGGGCGACTTACAAAATATAAACAGGAAGTCATTTGAAGATATCTCTAAATGATTTGCAGATATCTTTAAATGATTTACAGATATATTGAAATCATTTAGAGATATATTGAAATCATTTAGAGATATCTTTAAATCATTTAGAGATATCTTGAAATGATTTAAAGATATCTCTAAATGTACTTTTAAATGAGATATCTTGCAATGATTTAAATATATCTCTAATTGATTTGAAGATACCTTTAAATTAATTACAGATATCTTAAAATGATAATCTGTCTTTCCATATTATTGTGAGTTTTAAGGTAAAGTAATTTGCTGATGGATGTTTCATGGTGATCAATGGTGTATTTCAGGTTAATGGCAATTTGGAAAGCTGATTTTTTGTTTCCTATTATCATTATCCTATATTGTTTTGGGTCTGTTGTGCACTGCTCAGTACTGTACATCGTGCTGTAATCCTAACTTTATAGAACATTATTTATGGATTTCTAGTTCCACAAGTGACCTAAAAAAAACACTTGGGTAAAATCAGTAGCACGAAGTATTAAACGATTAGATGCGAGGCACACGCCACAGCTGTATACTTTTTAATTGTAAGAAATGGTCATAAGCCAGCCATGGAATCGGTGATGTCAGTGTCTCGAGTATTATTCTCGTGCATGTAAACCACCCTTTCTGTGATTTTCCTTCAAAAACAGCACACGAACTGTACGTAGAGCTAATTTACATATGAATTCACTCCTTTCCCCTTAATTTGTATGATGTCGGGTAAACAGCAGCTCATCCCAAGTGCAATAAACTAAAACCGTCTAAACCCAGAGAGGGAGAGGGTAATTTAATCTTTGACTCGAGCATATTGCATCGAGTAAGAGTAAAACACATGTTAACTGTGCCATTGTGACTTTACAAATTAACCTTGTGATTTTACTTTTTGTTTCTTCTTTCTGCACCAGCTAAACAAACATAAACCTTCAGGTTCCCAAATTGAAATTATATTATAGCCATTACACGCTAAGGAAAGGTAAGTGTGTCACCATACCTACAGAAAAGGAAATCAAATAAGACAATCATGTATCCATGATTACCTTTCACACTGAAGGGTTTTCTGTGATAATTTCTAGAAAAGTCAATCAATATATTCAGATAAAGTGGCTGCTAGGCAAATAAATGCAACTGGAACACCTTAAAACTAAGACAGAAGACACAAGGCCAACCATTTCCTAACAAGCACTCAACTTGAAATGTGGGAGATGCTGGCGAAATGTGGGAGAAAATGTTAAACATAAAATGCTTTGAATGGATACTTAACTAAACAAATTGGTCAATAGAGCATTTGATTAGAGAATGTTTGACACACAAAGCAACGGCTTTACTTTTATCATAGCAAAAGGAAACAGTAAATGAGAAAAACAGGCAAAATATTCCCAGAATGCTTTGTAGTGCCTGCAGTAAAATAACATTGGAAATGTGAAATTTAAGGGTTTGTTTTACTTGTGTGGAAGGAGTAGGTATAGTGGCACGAAATAATTAAAATTACCATCACCATGCCATACGTCACTGGTGAGAAACATTTTTTTGTTTTACATCATACAGTGAGACAAAACTGCATTGCTTCATTCAGAAAGAAGGAAAACAGATTTTGAAATCCTTGGTGTCACCATTTTCCTTGACCTCAACAACACTGACATTTTCTAGCTTGATAGCTGCGTAATAAAGGAAGATCACCAATGTATGTTTGGGGATATAATTAGGCCTGAATATACATTCATTAAATATAATATTGTTCTACACGGCTACAATACAATACTCATAGAGTGAGGAGAAAAAGGGTATTTTGACTACAGTTGTTTGCAGGAAAACACAACGTATTGCATGTGTTTAAAATTATTCATATAAAATAAGAATGTTGTATTTGATATGCTATTTTGTGAGTTTATGCTGCAAATCAGATACTTTGATATAAACGAAGCTCTGCACTTTCAATGCAACAGTACAGGTTGTCCATAGAATTTTTTTAAGAAGAAAAAGTGATTTATTTTACATTAGTGTGGCCTTTTTCGAGTTTGAGCATGGGCAGCCAAGTCTGTGATGATCGTTCTTTGTGAATGCCTGTCTGGATGTGCATTTTAGATGTTTTGAAGGTCACATCTGTCTGTCACCCGACATCATCCACCCATATTTGTTTCTGTTGCCCTTTGAGTAACTTGGGGTTGCTTTAATTTTCTTACAGAGCTAAACACTCCTACTATTTCCTGTTGCTTCCATTGCTGAACACCAGGGCTTAAGAAGGTGCACTGCATTGCATTGCATCCCCTTTCCTATTACGAAATACCATATAAGCAAGTTATGACGAGGCATATTTGACTTACATAAATTCTATTCTCCACTCTCAAACCATTTTCAATTTTAGAATTTAATATCTAGCTGGCATTTAAATACGTACAGCAGAAGCCCTGTGATGCAAATATCTCATCTTCTACTGGAATATAAACTTTTGACATTTTGTAAATATCACAGGAATTAAACATATTTTTAAAATAAAATAAATCAAGGAACAAACATGAGTTTATTTAATATAATGTCTGTGCAGTGCTATACTTCCTATGCATGGAATGTAATAAAGGGAAATGACGCAGTTACACAGCAGACAGATGGTGGTGACCTGTAAGATGACCTATGTGTGTTGTTAAAATAAATTAATGTTATTAATGTGTGAATCAAGAGAGACTTGAAGAAACCTTGAAAGATGCTTTCCACAAAGAATTGTAGTTAGTGATTGAATAATAATAATAATAATAATAATAATAATAATAATAATAATAATAATAATAATAATAATAATAATCCTGAAAGAGTACAGAAACTATCAGACATCTGAATATGGTGAGTGCACAGTAAGACTGCATTGTTTTCCTCCCAGTACAAGGAGGTCATCTAGTCTGCTTAATTAAACCACATATTGATTTATTATAAACGAGATCCTTTAATCATCTCAATTCGTTTTTTTTGTATTAAGGCACATTGACGAGCTGATTAAGCTGCAGCAGCTTTATTACTAATATGTCTTATTCAATATTATTTCTTAGAATGTGTAAATTAAATATTTAATTTCAGTTTACATGTAGGAACAAATCGTTTGCCAACAACAACAAAACAGCACTGATTCACGGAACAATTCATATAAAATACTGAAATCACTGAACATTTTCACATTTTGTTGTATTTGAGGCATTTTTCCCCTTTGATTTACACAACCTATGCAACACTTTGAAGAGACAGGAGATTTTGTATTGTGAAACAACAGTTAATAAAAAAAAAAATTCAACACCCCCCTCTCCCCCCAACCCCCCGAATCAATTCTTCGTAGAACCACCTTTGGCAGTTATTACAGCTGTGAGTCTTTTGGTCTAAGTCTCTAACCAGGTTTTTACATCTCAATTGTGAAGTATCTGGCTAATCCTAGTGGCACAATTGTTCAAGCTCTGTCTAGTTGGATGCTGATTGTTAGTGGACAGCAACCTTCAAGTCTTGCTACAAATTCTCAATCAGATTCAAGTCCAGGCTCTGGCTGGGCCATTCTAGGACAGTCTTGTATTTAAGCCACTCCAGTGTTGCTATGGCCTTATAGTTTTCTTTCATCGAATGACAGAATCTTTATCCACATCTTTCTGCAAATGTGTGTTCCAAGCAGTGTTTTACACGGTCTTTTCAGGCTTCTCTGATCAAAGTCTTTCTTACCTGTCTGTTCAGTTTCTCAATGTCCTGTGCCACCAATGAGTAATTTATATAGTGCAGATGAACTGTATCGGCTAATATCACTTTCAGTTTGGAGGTATTTGATAGATCTTGGAGAACAAACAAAATGTGCAAAACATACTGATCTTTTACATCTGTAGAATCTTTACCAGATGTAACATTTTGGACATCTGCAAAACAGCAATTTAGGGTAAATAATCCCTTCTTAGTTGACCTGCTGTAGGAAAAGCTCCTGCATTCATTACATGCTTGTTCAGCAATGCATGTATTTTGGGATTACCTTTTTTAACAGGGGAATTCTAGCACATCTCATTGACATTCATCATTTATTTTCCACTTAAAGCTGTTAATCTCTGCATCTGCTTTCGGGTCGGAAACACTGCCCAAAGGGGGAGGGGCTACGCAAGTTTCCATGGATACCTCATCAGAAAAATAAATCAATCAAAGCTGCCTATAAGCCCCTGTGTGAGTCAGTCAAACAGTCCCTTCCTCTTTCCTGTTTGAATATATGGTGACACACACACAGGAACGTCCTCTTTGCCGTTTTGCCTCTGGACCCCTCAGATGTAAGCAAAATGTCTCTTGTTTGTTGCCTTTTTATTCTAATAAATAATATATCCACCCTTTGAGTTGCTTTATTTTATTTTATTGATTTTGTGTGATTTTGTGTTTTTTAAATGGCATAAATCATGATGTTGAATCAAGCAAAATAATCCACAGTTTCTCATGCCAAACAACAAAATAGTGTCAAATTACATAGCTGACCTGGCTGACACCGACTGTGACATAAACATCATGTTTTACAAACTACAAGGTTGTAACTATAAACATATGTATTTCAAAACAAACAGTTTCAACACTTTTTAAAATCAATTTTGCTTGACACCAGATGCACTATACCTAATCCAAATCAAACGTCAAAATGACCTGTAAAAAGTGCTTCTGTCTGGGGTATAATGACATTTCTGAAACCAAACTGATTCTTCTGCTAGACAGCTCCCTAATTAACCTGCCAAACAGTTTTTCGAATATGATCTATGTAGCAGAGAATTAAGTCTTTTAAGTCAAACAATAGTGGTTGTCATTACTTTCACACTTCTTCAGACAAATAACAGATTAGAAATGCTATTACACATAATTCTAATGGAAAGAAAACATGCTGTGACACATTGTTCTTTAAAAGTTTAATGTTCTCAGATGGTCTGACTAATAATTAACAGTATTTTAACCAAGTAACATCAAAACAGATTAAAAAAAAAAAACTTTTCTGACATTATATCCCATTTAGAAAATAGGACAAAGTTTGCCCCTGTTTCATCTGAAGTGTATAGTGTTTTTTTTTATGTTACATGTTTTTTAATGATACAACCAAAGTAGACTGATTGTTTACAGCTATTTTATCAATTATCAATACACTTTTATAAGATATGATTCATCATTTATAATGAAGATTTGAAACACAATAGCGCTTGGCAGCTCCCAAAACACTCTTTTGTTTATAATTAGTTTATTAAATACATTATTCATAAAAAAAAGAATTATTAATGGTTCCTAACTGTTTTATACACAATTTATCAATCATATATTAATTACAGCGTTATATATAAGCATTACACTTTACAATAAGGTACCGTGATTCCTCATTAATTAATATATGAATACCATAGGATTTAAACATCAATACCTCTTGAACATCATCTAGTTCTAATGTTGATTACATGAACCCACACTTACTCTAACCCTAACCCTGTTATACATGTGATTAACATAAGAACTCAGATGAAGTGCATGACATTTATCCTGTGGTATTAATATATTAATTCATGAGGAATCAGAGGAATCGTATATATTATTCTGTAAACCCACTGACTGTACTATTACTTACAGAGGATCAAATACAGTTAGGTCCAAATATATTTGGACAATTTTCATCATTTTGGCTCTGTATGTTACCACAGTGGATTTGAAAGGAAACATGATCTTTAAGTGTGGACTTTCATCTTTAATTTGAGGGTAGTTACATCCAAATTGGGTGAACGGAATAGGAATTACACCCATTTGTATATGTGGACAAACTAACAATCATGAATTCAATTGTGAGTTTCAATACTTGGTTGCAAATCCTTTGCAGTCAATGACTGCCTGAAGTCTGGAGCCCATAGACATCACCAGATGCTGGGTTTCTTCCCATGTGATGCTCTGCCAGGCCTGCACTGCAGCTGTCTTTAGTTCCTGCTTGTTCTTGGGGAGTTTTGCCTTCAGTTTTGCAAGTGAAATGCATGTTGGATTCAGCTCAGGTGATTGACTTGGCCATTGCAGAACATTCCACTACGTCGCCTTAAAAAAGTATTGGGTTGCTCTCTCAGTATGCTTCGGGTCATTGTCCATCTGCACTGTGAAGCGCCGTCCAATGAGTTTTGAAGCATTTGGCTGAATCTGAGCAGATAATATAGCCCTAAACACTTCAGAATTCATCCGGCTGCTTTTGTCAGCTGTCACATCATCAATAAATACAAGGGAACCAGTTCCCTTGGCAGCCATACATGCCCATGCCATAACATGCTGCACAGATGAGGTGGTGTGCTTCAGATCATGAACAGTTCCTCTCCTTCTAAAAAACTCTTCTCTTCCCATCATTCTGGTACAAGTTGATCTTTGTCTCATCTGTCCATAGGATGTTGTTCCAGAACTGTACAGGTTCTTTAGATGTTTTTGGCAAACTCTAATCTGGTCTTCCTGTTTCCTGTTCACACCTTGTGGTAAACCCTCTGTATTTACTCTGGTGAAGTCTTTGACACAGATATGCCTGCCTCCTGGAGGGTGTTCTTGATCTGGCCAACTATAGTGAAGGGGTTTTTCTTCACCAGGGAAATAATTCTTCTGTCATCCACCACAGTTGTTTTCTGTGGTCTTCCGGGCCTTTTGGTGTTCCTGAGCTCACCAGTGCGTTCTTTCTTTTTAAGAATGTACCAAATAGTTGATTTGGCTACACCTAATGTTTTTGCTATGTCTCTGATTGTTTTGTTTTGATTTCTAAGGCAAAACTGAAGGCAAAACGCCCCAAGAACAAGCAGGAACTAAAGACAGCTGCAGTGCAGGCCTGGAAGAGCATCACCAGGGAAGAAACCCAGCATCTGGTGATGTCTATGGGTTCCAGACTTCAGGCAGTCATTGACTGCAAAGGATTATGTTAGTTTCTCCAAATACTTTTGAGCCCCTAAAATTGGAGGGACCACATATATAAATGGTTGTAATTCCTACACTGTTCACTCAATTTGGATGTAACTACCCTCAAATTAAAGATGAAAGTCTACACTTAAAGGACATCTTGATTGTTTCCTTTCAAATCCATTGTGGTGGCGTACAGAGCCAAAATGATGACAATTGTGTCACTGTCCAAATATTAATGGACCTAACTGTATAGAGTGACTTAAAATCAAAATCTACTTCTAAGAAATGCACATAAAACAATAAAGAAATCATATGTGTGTAAATATATAGAGAAATGGACAATATGTATTTACAACAAACAAAAACACCATATATATGTATATAATAGCAAGAGATTGAGAGTACATGTAATACTTTTATTTCATTTGTATTTAAAAACTGAAATAAAAACATAAAATTGGATTTTGCCTAGTGAAATAAGCTCTTTCTTTTCTTCAGGCACATGAAAATGTACTATATTGTGAGACCTTGTTTGCACAGAATGGTACACACAAATCACTTTTATCTTGAGCTTTTCTTAAGGGACAACCAATTATTCCAAACATACATTTCTCATGACAGCTTGAATGCAAATCTCCTTTAGTTGAAAAAGAGTACAGTAGGTTAATTGCCTCTTAATAATAAGGTACTATTACAAATCAACTTAAGTACGTTTGGTTATAAATTTCAATAGTTTCCTATCACATTAAATTCTGAAATTTAAATAGGACTTCAATATAAAGAGACATCCCTTTGTATACCTTACAACAGCAAAGCTCATCAGAATCTGTTTTCTAACCATAGTAAAGCCTGAAGGTTAATTACTACAGAACAGACAATAATTTGCTCTTTGTAGTAGTAGTTATCTCATTGCACAGCTGGTCTGTTTTGCCAAGTAGCATGCCATTAATCACACCTAGCTTGACTTAGAGTTGTGTGATTCATCATGTTCTTCCCTACAGCTACTTTGCTTGTCCTGGATAGAGATAAACCCCTAATTTAACATGGCAATGTCCAACCTTGAATATCATTTTAGTCTTCTTAAAAGTTAAAGGTCAAATGAAATGTGCAAAGAACTGAACATGTACAGAGAAAGGCTACATCTAATTTCACTGCTGCAGACACTGATGATGTCAAGTATGAGTTTGTCAGCTTGCTTGTGAAATGGACAGAAAGGGAAAAAAGTTTCTAAACTGCATGCCTATTATTCACATTTGTAGAGTAATGAAATATAGTTAAATGTCTCAGGGGTAATAAATACACAGCGAGTTTAAGTGCCAGCTTGTTTTTATGTAAGAGTTCTACGGAGCTGGTAAATGACTGTATTTAATCAAAGGAAACAGCAAAGCTTTTTAGCATATGAAATCTAATCGTGAAACTGTGAAACCCGAGACCCCCAGAGTTGTTCTACAAAGTGCCGGTGTACGTAAATGTATGTTTTCTTTCCTACCCCACTGGAAGAGTTTCATGCCAAGGCAAATACCTTCCTTGTCCTGACATGCAGGTAAACAACGTTGCAGGAATTATTTTTTGATATATTTGATTTTATATGTAAAACAACATAAAATATAATAAAACAAATTTTAATGCAAGTATATTGATCGACCTCTTAATTAGTCCAAAATTGATACAAGAAACCCTGTCCATTGCATCCACTGTTACTGCACATGATTAGAAAATGGTTACAAAAAATGGTTAGTAAAAATGATTAGAAAGGAATTTATAATGAAATAATGAAAAGATACATATAGAATCCTGCATGAGAAGGGAGGTAATATGACTTGGGAATTGTAAGACTTTAGAACACTTCCAATTATTTTCTTCCCAATTCTTATAATCTGTTACACTAAACGTAATATATACCAGCACTACACATTTCTTTCTCCTTGCTTCTCATTTTTAATAGAGCAGATTGTCTAGTTAAATTATTCATTTTTTTGTTTTTGTTTTGTATTTCAGTGGCTTTTTTCAGTTATTTACTTTATTTATTTGTATGTAGTTGCTTTTGCACAAATATTTACAAGGATTGCATCTGATAGTTATGTATTTATGTATTTGTTTCCACATAGTCTTTTGGTCTCAGTTAAACAAAAATCCCATTTTGTCATAATAATCCTGTTGCAGACATGGACTGATAATTTATTTTAGACTGTATTTTTTCATACTGCTACTGGTGCTCCATTGCTCTCTCATTTCACTTGAATTGTATTTTAAATTTTTCACAGAGAACCTTAACTGTTGTTATTAATTGGAAAGGTCTGTGCTTTCAGAGTTCTGCCATTTGTTTTTTATGAAGTATTGGAAACTGCTGTCTTAACTCAATCAATTACAATCTTTACTAGTTCTAGATGGGAAAATGAGGTTTAGCAATACATAACACTAAAAATAAACAAATGTCACCAGACAAGTTTATGTTTGTTATGTTTTATGTTTTATGTAACTATAAAAACGTACTAATGAGGTACAGACATTCAACTCATCATATCATCTGTGTTCATCCATTTTTTTTGTATCTAATAATGGCCAATATTGGGTTTCTAAAGAAAAACAGTTTATTTAAATCATCTTAATGAACTGAAATACAGGAAATTAGGTAGGCATTTGAGTCTATTTTATTATAGTTAACAGACTTACAAAGCAGATATTTATTTTTATGTTTCCCTTAAAACCATTCACATTCTCATAGAATTAGGAGGAGAAAATATGTTGAAATCAAACCCCCAAAATGTTGCACTCTAGTTTTTACTTAAATCATGAGATGTACTTCTAATTGTAAAACTGGCATTCTACAACTTAGCTATTGCACTCCCATTAGTGAAATCCAATTACAGATCCAATTAGCATACCACATTAACCAAAATCATGGGAATCACATTGTTTTTCAGCATTAAAACTCTTAGCCCTTTTTAAAACCTTTAACAACCCATAAAAATCAATTTACTTCAAGGCTTGGCTACTGTTAGAGCAAAAACAGAGGTAGAAATGTTACTGTAAGCTACATAAACACCAGATGGATGCAATAAAGGAGCAGTATATGGAACAAGAAACCAGTTTCACAAAGTGAATGAACTTCAAGTATAAATTATTATTCTCTGAGAAAAAGTAGTTGAGAAGTGATATTAGATTGCAATTTGCCCTTGTTTTCCAGCCAGCCAGCCTATAAACAAGAGTTTCCTGGCACAGATGAGCAACCCTGGAGACCAGTGTGCATACCATATTTCAGACTTCACCAAGACATTTTCATTAGCATTATTACAGAGTAATCGAGCCCTGCCTCATAGCTTAGAGACAATAGATCTATGCAATGTAGAATACCTTATGCGGCCAAATATCTACTAATAAGGTGTGGATTCATGTAAAGCACAATAAGAAATAAGGTCATAAAATCTCTCAGTGGTAGGCTAGTTCTTATTTAATGATTTCAGACCTCCTAGGAAAGCACACCAGCTGTTACTTCTGAGCATTTACTCAGAAACTGTAAACCATAAAACCATCTCCAGTAGTAAAAACTTCACCTTGAGCAGGTCGAGAACAGCCGGTTGGGGCTGCACTCTGATGGCCAGTTTGTGGTTTCAAAACAGAGGATTAGTGGACCACTCTGAACTTAAATCTCATATATCCCTGCCTTTCATCCCAGAGCTCTTATGCAATGTTGACTTCTATTTCAACCTGATATGATTCCAAACCATTCTATTAATCAATTCATTTTGTTTAGAAAATGCACCCACTTAAGTGACATTTTAATCCAACTCCTTGGATTGTATTTTTCTCTGTTATTGCACCATGTATCTCTGCACCATGTTATTGAACTACAACTAAGATTCTGCAAAGAAAACAAGTACAAAATCTATGATATCAAGATTTAAAATCACCTTTTCAGCTACAACCCTCCAACTCCTACATCCATGCCATGTTCATGTACTACACAACTGGTATGTGCCTTTTAATAACACTCATTTAAATTACAGTATGGACATGAAAAGAAATTACAATAGGTAACAAAACTTAAATGCTCAATTAAACAAGATATAGAAGGTCTATATACAAAGGGCTTCAGAACCAACCTAATATTTCCCATATATCTGTTTTGGAAACTGACAGTAGCTTCAAAATTCAAAAGGTCCTATCACTATTACAAGAATGCGTTTTGTAGGAGTTTCCACATTTGTTGTACACTGCTAACTCCAGATAAAACAATTGTTTGGTTCAGGATCTAGAAATGAACCTCTTTGTGTTTTCATTTTTTGTTTCTTTCTTTCTTATCACTCAGCTGCTACAGAAATCTCTATTTGACGTGCATTACCACTTCCAGCTTTTGTTACATGAACAGATCAGAAAAAAAAAAGAAATCAATGGATAGATATGAACGTGGATAGCTTCTAATCTGTCTTCCAGAGTCTTATCACTGTGGTTAAATGGTGTTTCACAAACTTCTCTGGAGTGTGGATCCTCTGGAGATGAGTATCCAAAGAAAACAGTATGACCTATAGACTCTGTGTCACATTTAAGAAACCTACTTTGCACTTCTTCCAAACAAAGACAAATAACTCATAGTTCTCGGGACATAAATGCAGAGTGCTTGGTTTACTTGTAAGGATAGAATATGTTTCAATAGACTTAATAGAGTTGTACATTGTTTTTGGATATTATTGTTCCTGTCAAGAAAATCTGCACCTCCTTTTTAAAATGTGTTATTAGCAATGTCACAACCGAGGGGGTTCAGTGTGAAACACGTAACCACTACGTCACCTCAATTGATGAGCGAGAGGGGAACTCAAATTCTCTCCCCAGGCAGGCTCGATCAGACCCCAAGACACAACAGCAGGAGGTAAGTAATACCAATTATTTTATTTAAACAGGTTTGGTTTGACAGGCACAGGGCACAAGGCTATGCAAAACATAACAAAATAAACACAATCAGGGAAGATCACAAAGGTTTTATCTAGTGTATTTATTGCTAAACTAAAACCCGCATAAAAAACAAAAATACCCTAACCTAAAGAACATAAAGAAATAACGGATCTAATAAATCACTATCTATCAATATAAAAATAATCTTCCTGTAATGTAAACAGTCACACTAAGCAGCAAAAGATTCAGAGGCGTCTCTCCCAGAGATGCTCAAATATAGTGAGAGACTCGCAACCAGGGATACTGTTAATTCACTTCTGTCTCGTCAGGTAGCAGCCACCCCACGAACCACCTACAGGTAAGTGAGATGCCTACTCCAGGATGCAGTTTATCTTTGGTGCCTCCAGGGCCAGTAGCCGTTTTGGGCCAGGCAGAAGCTCGGACCGGCTCAGCCCTGACTCTAGGAGAGATACGGGTCAGTTGTGTTCGTACGAAAACAGTCTGTGCAAAATAAGCAAATATGAATCTCTCTTCCTTTTTCTATTTCAGGTTGTAAATCCTGTGGCAGCCACCATAGAGGAGTGAGGGAAGACAGCAGTGGTTAAACAATGCAATTGCAATTCCAGTCCTGGTTCAAGAAGGACTCCGACCGTCCTGTGGCACTTTCAGTGGTATTTGAAATAAAGTGCGCTAAGTGCCATGTTTTAAATCTATTATGGTCTTAATCACTTTTCCATCGACAGGGAGACAAGTACTGATCCACGCTGAGCAGGTCCGTCTTTCTCCTACAGCCTCCGAACGTCAAGGCTCTAGTTCTCTCTGTTAGTTGGCTCTCCCTCCAGTCCAGGTCCCCGGCGTCTGTTGCTTCACTGTCCAATACTACTCCTTCCTCCAGCACGTGCTTGTGTCCCTTGTACAGCTCTGCTGCTAGTGTGTCCCTCCTTCCTCAGTGAAGGGAGCTCCCTACTTTTACAGGCAGAACAATAGGGTCAGGGGTGCAGCTGACAGTAATCAAGGAGGGAATATGGGGAAGTCCATGTGGGAATGCAGCCGGGCAGCGTATAGTTGGCTTTTAACTTGAATGACACAGGTGAAGCAAGAAATCCAATTCACAAACAATTAAGGAATAAATAGTGAATAGTGAAAAAGAACCCAACAAACAATAACTCAATAAAGGCCAGTCACATCCCGCTCATGACAGCAATATTAAAGGGGATTGCCAAGATTAGCAAGGGACTGAAACTTGCTATGTAAACCCTGTTAGTAAACAAAAGCATGTCTAGGCTAGTAGGTGTCTACCTAGGAATTTGACAGTGATCTCAAATCCCTGCAAGGCAAATAACTACAGCTCTGAGGTAAAAAAAATAATAATAATAAAATAAAATAAAAATAATAATAATAATAATAATAATAATAATATATATATATATATAATTCAATGCCTTATTACATTTTGGTTGTGTAAAGGTTTAGTTATCATTTAAACATGCAGTATAAAGTACATGTATTTATAAATCATATACAAAAAATATATATATATTGAGTGACTAAAGCCCTTTTCTAGACGTATTGCATATTTAAATCATACTGCTGTGGATTTTTCCATTACCTGGTTTCAGACAGTGAAATTGTATGACTGAATGAAAGGATATCAGTAAGGCCCCGGCTAGCTTAACCTAACTATATGTGGTGCTCTTAAGAACAAATACGCTCAGATTTTGAAGGTCAACTTAACAGTGTTTCATGACTAGACATATATTTAACAAAGAAACACTCTTATTTCCTTATAAGCATTGTAATTATGCAATGTCTGTTTGCTGTATAGCCTTCTGAGGTTCTACCATTAAATATATATATATATATATATATATATATATATGTCAGTTTCCTTGCCTGTGTGAAAGCTGTAGAATGATATTCCTGTTTTGTCACAAGCATAGACACAGCAAGTGTGAATTATTTTTTGCAAAGGAACCAATTATTTACCACTGCTTCCACGGATCCTTTCATAACAGTTTCTGACAGTGACATCAGCTGAGAAGTCAGCAAAGCCACATTTGAAAAGGTGAAATAATTTTCTTGACTTATAGACCATGCATGATCTAGGGCCACAGAATTTCAGGTTAGCTGCACCACCACAAAAAAAATCTAACCTGTTTGGGTGGTTATTTCATGTAGTTTAATGTCTCATCTTTCCATTTCTGCTAGTCTGAAAGTTTTGAAAGTACCCTACACAGACATTTTCAGAGATTTATTTTTTATAAATGAATTGTCAATTACCACACCAGAGGTCTTCAAATAACTCAAATCGATCACAAGAATGCCCTAAAAATATATATCAAAAGAAAGTGTTAAATTGTAATAATTTTATAGCACAAATAAATGTTCCAAAAAAGTAACCCCCAGATCTTTTCATCTTAATTGCCAGTCACATCTGTGACCAGCATATTTTCCTAACATTTTACTTTTACTTGGAGCCGAGAGGTTTGCCCCTTCAATAATTGCTCATATTTGATTTAGATTTGATTTAATATTGTTGCTCATTACAGTAGGCATTTTGGATACATTAAAGTATTTCTGTAGGCGGAGATGTCAGGTTTCTGAAAGTGTCTGTATAGGGTATTTCAAAACATGGTGCTGCCAGAAGAAAACTGATACATTTTCAGGCTGGCAGCAAGCAGAAATGTAATGTAGAGACTTCAAACTCTAATAATCAGACAGAAAAACCTAGTATGATGGGGGATGGAGCCAACTACATTTTTCAATATTAGCTTTAGGACTACTGGAACATTTTTACATGTCCTGTATCATTAAAAACCTGAATGTAAACAAACGGAATCAGTTTGCTAAAATAATTGGTGCGTTTAATGTTTTGTTTTGTGTAAACTCAGGTGACCTTAAGAGAAGTGTTCATGGACTAACAATGTATTTATTATCCATTCTGTATTTTGCTGTAAATTATAAATTATAAAGAAACTTAAGAGAGCACATGCATTAGGGAAACTATAAATATGACAAGACAGTGCAGAGCATATCGCAGCACCAGCACATGGAGCAGTAACTGTTAAATGCATACTTCCTGTTCTATGTTTTCTAGCCTGTATCTACCTACCTTTTTTCTGTCCCTCCTACCTGACTTTGCAATGGCACCAGTCACCCATATCCTCTGTCTGTTTCTTCTCTGCTCAGCAGTTCTTCTAAGGACAGCATTATTGCACAAGTCTGACTAAAAGAGCAGTTTGCTTTTATTGTTGTCTCTGAAGTGTTCTTGCTTAGGAAATATGTGACCATGGTAAAAGCAAAACAATTACAATATTTAAAATGAGAAATTATTTAAAAATCACAGCAGCGAAATATTTCAAATTATTTAGAGCGTTTTGCATTTGACTACTTTTAGTTGCATCTTCTTGTTGTATCTCTTGTCTATAGTTTCGTGTTAAAAATGCAAACTGGAATACAGTAGGCAGCACAATTCTGCGAAAGATACAGACAATGATTTGTATTTACGGCTTCCAACTGAGATCTTCAATAAGAATCATTACTATAAAGATACTTCCTATTCTAGAAAATGGCCTATCCCTGCCAGCAGCATACTTCAGGTGTCAGAGAACAGCCTTTAATTACAGCAGTGTAGTTCAGCTGTTACAGCTACTTAAAACATGAAAAGCACAGTAAAGGCACAGTTGTTATATAACTCGGTAGACCTCTGGTGTAACTATGGGGTGATGCTCATAACCTTGAACACAATTTGAGTTCTCAAAGGAATGCGGGAATGTGTTTACCCATGGGAATGCATGGCATGAATATTCACATTTGTCACATCAGTTCATTCAAAGCCTCTGCTTGAAATGATTTTGAGGCTAGATACATATTCTGTGACAAGTAAAGAAATACATTCATAAATATAAATGTTCTTTTTCAGCACTGTTCGACTTCCTAAGCCCAAACAAAAATTGAGCTGCAGTGCGGTTGCACATTTTCTTAACAGGTATTGAGAAAAGAAGGTCATGCATAAATACTCATCAGTCCTTAAGTCTCCCTGATATTTGTCTAAATAAGCCCATTTGCCTAAACTTCTGGATCCCAGCTCTAGTTAAAATCCCAGGTACATTTTGTATTATTATTCATCTGTTAAAACGGAGAAGGAAGATAAGAAAAACATAAACTTGAGGTTAGAAATGTGTATGTCTATTTATAATTTGTAACATATGGCAGAATAACAGTATCTGTACCAAGAAGCAAATATATGTTTCTAATGAGGTACATTGTATTTCCAGACAAATAATAACCTCTTTAGCAGAAAAAACATTTCTCTTAAGACCTGCAAACTGTGATTGGAGCCAAGTGGTCCTCTAAAATTGTCTTTAAAGATCCATTATTCCCACATTGTTAATTTAAATGTATTAAAGTATCAGCGTGATTAGACACAGTAAGTGTTTGACCCTCTGAATGTAATACTCTAGGGCTGAGGTAAGAACATGGGAATCAATGTTTAATTTATCAAATTCCAAGTGCATTATTTCACTTGTTTTACAGTTATTATTATATTCATTAAGATAGGTATAACATTTGTAAATTGTGTGGTCCTTAAAATCAGAAACATCTGTGATTTTCTGACCCTTCAAAAGAAGGATTACCCTACACATTTAATTAGAAAGGCATTACCTGTCTTTACTAGGAATGTGCCTCTATACAGGTATACAAATATATTGTGTATTGATTGTATTCCTGCACTTTTGTAATGCTGTACAACATTTCTTGTGTAAACTGTAAGTTGCCCCGGATAAGGGCGTCTGCTAAGAAATAAATAAAAATAATATGTGTGGACAAAGAAAAAACATGTACATTTTCTGTTTCCAATCAATTCTGAAAAAAAAAAAAATGTAATCAGTGTGTTCATTAAATTTTTAAAACATAGTGGTGTGACATCTAGTGCTGAAATCTAAAACTGCATGATGGATGGATGTTTTTTCTTAATCTTATAATAAGCCCTAATAAATTAATTTAAGAAGAAAGGAAAATAAAATAAAACCCAACATGTTTATTGGGTTTGTGTTTGTATGTGTATATATCAATATATTTAGCTGCAAGATTATATATTTTTTAAATGTATTAACTTCAGAGTGTGTATGCATGTGTGTATGTTTGTTTGTAGAAAGGTGGGTTGTATACAGAATACATTTTTTGTATCAGTACTAGTGGTCTTAGTACTCGTAATATCTAATGAGCAGTGTTGCTCCTTTCAGCTTTAATTATTATTATTATTATTATTATTATTATTATTATTATTATTATTATTATTAGTCAATTTAAATTCATGTGTGACAATCAGACATTAAATAAATTATACTAATCAGGTGTCCCTTTTAATCTGAACATTTGTTTACACCACCCTGGGTTAATCTTCTCCTCATTCTCTGTTTTCCCATAGTGCGGGGTGACGCACTATGCCGACTACGCCTCTTGAAACAGGCACAGTGATGCACCTTGAGGAGAAGGAGCGTGTGACTTCTGGAGCAGAGAGGTGTGACAAGAGGATGAGTAATGCTGACGACTCCTAAAGTGCAAGTGGCGGCAAGAGGCAGCTCCATATTAAATGGGTTAAAGTGATATTTATTTCATATTTCTTAATGAACTTCCACTTGCTGCATTTCCTATTGTACATTTTCTCCCCCACCCACGTTTTTTTTTTTATTTCTGAGTAGATTTAACTAGACTAATAACTATCTATCAACATGAATAATACATTCCAAAATAGAAATGGTTCTCAGGACTTAAGTACAGGAAATGGGTTCTTGAAGTGAATCAGTATTATGTCATCATGATGTTCGAGCCATGATGCAAGACTAATATTCCTCTCTAGGACACTTCCTGACAATAAGCTTTGTGAATTTGGAAAATTAGATTTCCTCTCATAATGAATTGTTGTGGGAAATAACAATATAAGCAGAAACAAATGTGAGACAGGCTAAACTACATTTCTCAAATTTAGATCTTTACCGTCAATAAATAAATAAAATTGACATAAAAAAGATATAAATGATTAATTAGATGTTTTCCAGGGTTAGCTCTTCTTCTCGAACTTTATGAGGTATCTTGCTGCTCTCTGTTGGCCATTGTGCAAACTGCACTGTCCTGCTGTTAAAGATACTGGCATCTAAACTACATGGTGTGCACAATGTATTTCAGAAGCACCCATCATGTGATCTACTTTTGTCCACATGGTTACCCATGTTATCCAAATTATTCAGTGATGTAGCGTGAATGAAGAAAAAAAAACAACAACAGATGTTTTCTGTACATGCACAGGAATGATAATATCAAAGTCCAGGCTTCTTTCACCCTTTATCACTTTTAATTTCCTTTTTTTATTTTCTTATGTTAAGATTTAGAATCTCATTTCCAGTGACTGTTCTCCTGCAACCTCAGCAATCTCTTACAGCAGTCTCTTATATTTCGTGTCACCTTATGCTGGAGATCCAAGCAGCTTTTAAAGGCCTTCTGTGCTTGTCCTCATCCTATGCCAAAGTCAGTGAGGTTCCTTTAACTTCAGAGCTGTTTTATATAGACACCAAGATCGTGTCTATATAAATTAGCTAAATAAATCTGTGCAACTTTCATTTCAACTTTTTGGTTGTTGTTGATAAAGATTGTTGAGTCCATAACCTAATAACTGTGATGCGATTGTGAGATTTAGAAAATAGTAAGTCCTCAAGAAAATCAATAAACCTCATTCCTAATTTTCACACTTTGCTGAATCGCACAAACACAAGTTCTCATTACATTTTCCCTGGCATTCCTGGAGGTGACCTCTGATCGTATTTCCAGGCATAATAAATCCATTTAGATTCTAGTTATGCTTTTGTCTATTTACGAAAGCTTCCAAACTGTAAAATGAAATCGTTTTTAACAGGAGCAGTGGAGGTTGGTGGTTGCAGTGTATTTTAAGCATTCCACTTTTAAAAGATAATATTTGTTTCTTAAAAATGAGGTAATCATGGTATTACAGCTGATCCGAGACCACTGCAGAGCAACTTTAGCACTCTATACATCATGGCTTTCATTTATCACAGTAGTGACTAAAGTGATCTATCAACACAAGCCCGGTGCCTTATGTTCTGTGTTATTACAGCTGATTGCTAAATCAAGCCTTACTTCTTCTGCCAAATGTAAAAGTTGTACCTGATTGCTGTTTGATTCTTCGTCGAGGGCAGCCACAAAGCAAGTATAGATTTCTCATCAAAGTGACCTTGACTTTCTGCTTGAACAAGTATATTTTTAGGATCCTCTCTCAAGTAATGAATCAAATATTTGCACTGAAGCAACCAAAAACATAATTAGGCCTCGTGTTCTTTTTCTAATTAGAAAGATATAGGTGTTACTGTATGACGGGTATATGCATGAATATATACACACACTCATAACACCATAGGAAGCCATAGGGTTCAGTTTAATTCCATTACATTCAGGAGACAAGAGGTGATACAGCTTGTTGTTTTCGTTAAGTATCCTCTCAAAACAGACTTGCTTCCCCACGGGTGCTATGGTCCAAGGGCAACAAAAGTTCACCACCAATATGTAAAAAGACAAGAATGGGGACATTAGCACTCGCAAAGTAATCACATATCTCCATCTGTTATCACTTAGGATGTGTCATAATACTCTGAGCACATCTAAGTAAGCATGCAGTTCTTAGTATCCATGTGTGGCAAAAGGTGGGTGGTATTCAGCCCATGCTCATATCCATGGTTCAAGTGATTTGACTTTAACCACAGTAGCAGTTAACAGACCATTCCTCTGGGTCCTCATGCTTCACAAGAGCAGCTAAGTAATCAGAGTCTCAGATGAGAAAGTCGAAATGCAGTGTCAGGGCTAACATGTGCAGTAACCTGTGAGTGAAATGGTGGAAATAAAATTAGAAAAACAGGTTTTCAATGTCCTGGGTTTCTAAAGTAGGCTTTTAAAACTTCTACTAATCTCTCAAATTCTCAATACATTAGTAGTAGTAGTAGTAGTAGTAGTAGTAGTAGTAGTAGTAGAAGTAATAATAATAATAATAATAATAATAATAATAATAATAATAATAATAATAATAATAATAACATTATCACCCCCAAAAAATATGTTTTTAATATATGATTAAAATTATACTTATTTTATAAAAATATACATTATATTTCTCACTGGCATAATTGAGTATTTCCACATTTCCACATACATCATTATAATAACAAAAATTATAATAAAATATTTTTTGATTACACATAAATATACAGTACATACATAAATAGATACTATGTTTTGCATTATTGATGTAAACCACAAGGAAAACACAAAATAAACACAAGATTATACATAAAATACAAAATAATATTATTTTCAAATATAAAATAAAATACGTAGAGGGAGAAGATGGTATACTTATTTTTTTCAGCCATTGATCTTATTTTTTTCTGCAATCGGGAGGGTGTGGCAAAATAAAACGATGCAAAATCGAGACGTTAACAGTTAGAGAAAGCAGAAAAAGTACATTTATCAAATAATTGACGATGAATAAACAAAATTACGCAAAAAGGGCTGATGCTGATTTATATATATATATATAAACACATGTATTACTGCACAAAACATATTTCAAAATTGCTGTGCTGCTGTCATTGGGCTCTAATTTAACCTTATGGCTCTGTTATTCAGAACTGTAACTCTCCTTTAGGTCCCCGATTTTTTCATCATCAGTCTTGATTTGCACAGTAAAATTAATCTAGCTACCACCAGGTGGCGCTCTGCTGACCCAATTCTCACATCTGAGCTGCAGATGTCAACGCTTTGCTGCTGATCATATTTTCTGTCACACAGTAAATTATACAAGTTATAATGACACTACGACTACACTAATTGTCGTTAAATGACTCTAATGAAGAAACACTTCAGATACATTAAAGATTAATACAATTAGCAGTATTAATTTGTTTGCAGAACATCATTTACTAAACTTTGATTCCAGTTACCATATCTCATTTTAATGAAAATACATACTAGAAACTCTAAACTGTTAAACTTTAATTGTATGTCTATTGCTCTGTGTATTAATGGACACAATGCCAAAATGCACATGATCAACTAACAATTATATCAACAGTATATATATATATATATATATATATATATATATATATATATATATATATATATATATATATATATATATATATATATATATATACAGTATATTAATTTGTTGTTGAACATGAAGCATATCACATGTAACAACTGTCTTACAGACAATATGAGGGATACAGTTTGTTCTGGTGAATTCAATTGAAATAATGGTATTAATCGAATCATACAGAACAGAACAATAAACACTTCCATAGCTGGTTGGCTTTTTATTACACAGAATGTAACATTTATTGTAAGTGGAGTTTAGAGGATTATGACATGGACTAAATAATTTCAGATCCGCAGAGGTGTAAAATAACTAATAAAGTGGGTATTAATTTACTGTAAAAGGGCGGTGCAATATAACTGTCAAAGCCTGTTCTGGCCTAGTCAAAACCTTTTGATATGTATCCAAATGCATAAGTATCCTAATGGGATACATTAGTGCAGTATCCCAATTGTACAATTTGCCATAACTATTAAGTAGATCTATAATGATTCATTTGTTATCACAGCTATTGTAAATAAAGTAATATCGTTTTGTTAAAATCAAATATGTTGTCAGATACAGGAAATGCAGCCAAGCGTATTGAACATAAAGATATATCTTGTATATGTGGGTATGTCAGTAGTAATGAGTGAAATGGGCATTAGCTATCTATGGTTACTACAAGATTATTATTACATAATCACAAGATTTATCTCAGGATCTTGATATTGTCATTCCATTATTGTATGATCAGGAGATCATTTATCTCTGCACCTCTATATTGCCAGCCAGCATCTTCTGATAACTGGAGAACAAGTTTGACATCCTGAAATTCACAGACAAATGATCTTGAGATCTCAAGAAAACGGGTCTGGCTTTCTGAAAGATGTATCTTGTATGTTTTGGATGTCCTAATGAGCCACCAGAAGAAAAAAAAAAAGTTAAGATAATTTACAGTACAATAATGCTCTTACAAATTCTGAATATTTCAAAGAATAATTTATTTTCCTTATTTTATTTGTCTTCAATGATTGCCAACAGACCTTCTTTCTACACTAACTTTTGAAGCTGCCACTACTTGTCCCTTTACAGACACGTGAAAATACATTATGTCTCACTTAATCATCGGGCAACCAATAGAGAGTATCAGAGCTGTGTGGTCCTTAGCAGCACATTTACTGTAATAGCCACCCTCAGCTAGGAACTCATTTATCTTTTTGACCGTCACACATCATTGCTTTTCAAATCATTTTTTTCTTGGTGCAACAACGCATTTCACATGAAGACTTTCCTTTTGCCAAGAATGTTCTGGAACAAGGGCTTGGCTGGATATGAATAGCAGATCTGTTTTTTCATTATTACTTTTCAGCAACTTTTGCTTATTGTTGCTTCCCTTTCACTTAATAGAAGTAAATGTGTGTATGTGTTTCCCATTTTTTGTCCGGACATATCCAGCCCTTAAATTCAGACCCAGTGGCATGCTGGCTTTGTTGGTTGAAATCATGGTGAAATAAAATAATGTGGAACTGACACGCATTCCATTTCAAAAGTTCTTTAGGTTTTCACTGACCAGTTGAAGTGATCAATGTCTATGTACACTGTTTGTTGGACAAGTAGGCATTTTTGTGTGAATTTCTTTACCTTACTGTTTTAGTAGGCCTTCCAGAGCTCTTAACAATTATCCCTGTTCTGTTTCTCAGTCTTTAAAGCTGTAATTAGAATGATTAAATGTATGTTTCTTAATGTGTTGATACCCAAACAAGTTGATTTGTTTTCTAGTGTTTGTTTGTTTTTTTCCTTTCTAATTGAAATGCAGAAATAGAATATATATAATTGAAAAGATTAATTTTGCATCTTGAAGGATTATATCTCAAATTAATCGGCAGTGACACAGTAATAAATCACTTGGTATGCTATTTTTCATCTTTAGAGAGTGTGAATTAGGCCAAGATGTTTATGTAAGAGTAGACACAGAAAGCTTGCAACCTAAGCACAAGTATATATATATATAGATTTATAGTATATAGGTATGTGTGTTGTCTAAATTACACAAAAAAAGGCTGAATACAGTCTCTGTACAGACATCAGCGGGCAGAATAGAACAGCTGAATATCCATGCTGGATTTTGGACATTTTTTAATTGGCTGTCCAGTTATGTAGAGGCAAGCTCAGCTGGGAAAGAGTGACTTATAAATCACTTCAACAGAATGGCCACCGCTCTTAAATATGCATGATCGTACAATTGTTCAGATACAATTGTGAATCTACGTATTTCTTTCACCAAAAAGATGTGTGAGATAATGAAAACCCATGTCTTTACTTACCCCTTGTTGAGAAAAACACACCCTAAAACGTGTCTCTCAAGGAGGGTTTGGAGGAGGCCCTTCAATCCAGCTCCGTGATTCAGAGGCTTTTCTTCTCAGATAGGATCCACGTTGGTTTCCCACAATCAGCTTCCGCCTCCAATTCCTGAACTCAGCTTAGTTTGAGAAAAAATTTGAAAGCAGCTGTTAAAGACTTAAGATTTCTCTTCATTGCGCTTGGGAAAGTATATAAGCTATACATTCTTAGATCACCAGGCTTTTGGTATTTGCTTACTACAATAGCCCACTTATCTGTAAGTTGGCCATAAATAAGCTATTGTGTTTGTTTTGGATTACTTCATCACACAGTGGAGGGTATCGAGTACTAATACCGTCAAACTACCCTAATCTACAGGACAAGATTGCAATGTATCCCATGTCTAACAAGGACTTCTGCTTTTAAAAAATATTTACTCTCCTGTAATAATCCTTGGTGGTTAACCAGTCAAGCCCAGTCTAGCAGAACGCTCTGCGGGATTGAAATAAACAGAAAACCTCCTTATTACACAGACTTCTCTTTGCATTAAATGTTTCCCAAGCTTGAGGGTTTAAATCTCCATATTCATCAGCAATTCCCTAATCCTTTTTTTTCTCAGCCTAACAAATGAAACTTTTTAGAGCTGCTGTATTTGACAACGACTGTTATTTGAGGTCTGACTCATCTCTGAGGTCTTTTAGCGAGTCAATGCAGCAAAACCAAAAACATGCTGGAAGAAAGGCCCATTAAGAGCCTGCTGTTCAGCTGAATGAGTATGTTTCCCTTTACTTGTGTGGCATGGGGTTGATAATGTATAATAGTTGTAAGTGATGTGGAACTGGAATTTCGGAGCATCGGGGTTCCTATTGCAGTAACACCGTGGCCGAGAAGCAGCTGAATACATAAATCCCTATAAAGAAATCCAAAACAATTACATTCCCTATTGTGTCTGTTTAGTCTTTCTACAGGACTCATGAGGTCTGGGCAATTATCTATTTTTTCATATCACTTGAAGTCAGAGCTACCATCTGGAAATGAGGAAAAGTGAAGAAGATTCGGTTAAAGCCCAGAATGAGATAGGTGTTGTGACCGTTTATTCAGGATCTAAAGGAATAGCATTCCTGGCCTCCTGCCAGTTGGGAAATTTTGAAGGACATGAAACTTGTGTGATTTTATCCTAATCATATTATTTCCTTTTAAACTGCAATCTTCAAAAATACTTGGGAGCAATGCATTTTTTACTTTTCTTCGTATAAGTGCGTGTATGTATTTGCGTGACATTTATTAGTATTTTTGTTTGCAGAATGTATGGTGTAAGCTTTTCTTCATAAAGTTCGCCTTTTAAATTATTTCCAAAACATAAACAATATTAAAAAGTATACTTAAAGTTTTAAATATAGTTATTTATTTTAATTATTTATTCAAAAATGTGAAAGATTTCCACACATACTACTTACAAGTTGTTTTGGAGGAGATACTTATATAACCTTGAAAATCACTTGAATATGTATTTTGGATTAGCTGTGACAAATCTATCTGCATCCTCTCATTTGTTTTGTTAAATTCATGGCCAATTTATTTCTCCATAGTTGGCCATCAGCAGTGTTGTTCAGCTGCAGCAACGTGCCATTCAAAGTATTTGTTATCACTCAGGCATGTGGAAACAATTGTCAAGCAGACTGTGTGTGTTGCTAATCCAGAATTCTGGAGGTGAGACCATGCAGCGTTCCACACACGAACAATATCATTGTTATTTTGTTCTCTACCATTTCAAACACAAACTTTAACTGATATCCTTCAGTGAGGAAATCCTAGATATCATGAAGCTATCCAGAAGCATGGCGAGAAACACATTCATCTATACCACTTTTTAAAGCAATTTGTAGGTATTGTGCAGCTGTGAATAGGCATTTATTGTTCTAGTTCAAAACGTCACCCATTCTTTCACACATTTCAGAAGTTTTCCAGAAACTGTTTATGTGTTGAGTGCAGTACTCCATGGAGTTTAGGGTCTAATGGAGTGTGAGAGGGAGGCCTGTGGTTCTCCATCTTGTTTTCAGCTGTACAAACATCAGCCACTCTCTACATCTCTTTGGAACCTGGTCCCAGGCCTAGTAAAGCACCACTGTATAGTTAACAGGCTAACTGAAACTTTACAGGCTGAAACTGCTAAATTTGCTCTTGTGGCTGGAAGTGGCACAATACCTTTTCACAAGAACAAATGGTGGGGTGATTGTTCTTGGTATATATCTTACCAAGTTACTCAAATAAAACGGTCAAGTCTTAAGGCTTGACATGTGAGTTACCTTGGCTCAAGGGAAGAATATGGAATGTGATTATTAATATCCATAGTTACCCTTCACAAAGAAGCTCTAATTAATGGAGTATTGACCAATCAAAGGTAGTTTCAGAGAAAGAGAAAGTCAATTTGAGGAGAACACAGAATTAAATGTTGAAAATCCAAGTCTAATCCTTTCAATATCCATTTTCTAGCTCAACACTATTGACGATTTCACACCAAATTTCTTCATATTATAAGAGAAAATAAAAACACATCTTTGACAAGCAGGTATGATAAGAACAGCTGATGAAGTTGTATAAATGAAGATACCATGATACTATAATGCCTAGAACAAGCACTTCAAAAGAGCAAGTTCAAGTTTATAAATGTATTGCATCCTATAATAAACAAAAAAATTGAAACATATATATATAAATCATATTTCTGTGATATTGGATATCATAGAGACATCACCCTACACTTTGAAATACTTGCTGGAGTACATGGACACATCCAGGCTCAATCAAAAAAACATTTACAGAGTAATGGATATCCATGCAAAGAATGTTCTTGCCAAAAATCACTATCTTGTTGGCAAAAAAGAGGAGAACTGTGTAAGAGCCTGCTGTAGAACCTGGCATAGGATGACACACTTTAAAATATATGTTGTACTTAATGTATGCTGTTTGGTTTTGGGAGTGTATTCAAATTCAGTGTGGCTTCAAATTCAGATCTCCTTTTGAAGTAGAAGCATTTGTACAACAGAATCCTCTCCTTAAAAAACATTTTAAAAATCATCAGAAATTTGTGGGCAGTTTAATTAGCCTTTTTTGGGTGCTTAGAAACATACCATATTAGGTTAATCCGTTCTCGTACATAACACACAGTGCATGATGTTTTTGGCCAAGTATCCCACATTAGTATCATAAGGCATGTATGGGTTACTTTTCATAAACACCATGCATTGTGCTGTGGTAAGAGAATGGATTAACCTGATTGAAATCTTTCAAATTAATTGGGAATGTATTCCATATGTAAAAGACTAGTGTCATTGCTTTCATACCATACTACAGTGATAGCGATAGGGAGACAGTCAAATATATTTATACTTCCCATAATTTACAGTATTTACCAAAGTATTGACATATTTCCTTTAAGACATCCTGGACATTGCCCAGCCAAGAGAAATAGCTGAAATCAGAAGTGGACACAGCACGATGGACCATATACGATGTGTCCAAGAAGTCTTAGAAAGATGAGGAGAATATGAGCTTCCCTGATCCTGAGCTTTATCGACTGAGAAAGCATTGGATTCAATCTGTACATTTCGATCATTAGTTCTCTAAGAAAGCAAAACATTGAGAAAACATAAGAATTCTGACACATAAGAATTCTGACACGGACAAAATCAAGAAATGCAAAACAGTGCATCAAGGAGATATAACCTAAAAAAAAAAATTCACACACTTGAGGAAGTGTTCAAATCTTTGGAGACAAAAAGACAAAAAGGGAATGAAGATGAACCGAACAAATCTGTGACACTTACCATATGCCGATGACATCATCGATGTCAAATCACCTACAAACTTGCAACTTAGAATTCAGAAACTCTCAAATGCAAGCAAGAAATTAAGTTTCTCAGACCAAATTAATGTGCAATAGCTTTGTATAAACTTAGAAGAATGAATGAGATCTTACAATATAAATCAATCTTGTAGAAGAAGAAAAATAGGATTGAATATGTTTGAATGAAACAGTACAAAATTGAAAAACATCTGCCCAGTTACCTGTGGCTGCACCACATAATGTGGAGACCTAAACTCTCTACCTGCAGACTTAATAAGCAAGCTTTTTCCTTTCCCATGCTTGTCTTTCCTTTTTACTTTGTGCTATTGCTTATCCGATGGGTTTTGTGGGGGGTTATTGTTTTGTTTTTGAATTAGTCCCTTATTTTTTTTGGATTATAGCATTGGATCTCTGTGTGAGAGACTTTTGTGTTGTTGACAATATATATTTTTTTGCCCTGCAGAAAGAACAGTTGTATGGTTTGTTCTTTTGAAGATCATTTCAGTTTCCTATTCCTTTGTGTTGCTGCCTTTTTATGCCTTTTATGGGGTTATGCCAAATAACTTTACTTTCTTTAATAAAAAGCAGATTTAATCATTTTAATAAAAATCATTTTAATCTGGTTTTCCTACTTTATTTCAGATGGCAAACTTGGTTGAGTGTTTGTTACCTTATTTTGTAGCAATATTTGATTATTTTATCTTTCCAGCAGAAGAACTCTATAAGTTCTTTTAGTGACCTCTTACATACCTCAAAAGTCAAGAGTCTGACAAATGCATACTACTAGTCCTCACCCATGGCTTCAAAAACTGAGCATTAAAAAAAAAAATGACCAAAATAAATTAATGAATAAATACTTCAAACAACTAATAAAAAATGGAAGTAGTGTGATATGTGACATCATTGGAAGAGTGAAGATTGTGGCTATGGAGTGTGCACATAGCAAGAAGAACAGAGACCCAGACCAAAGATTGACTAAAAAAGCCTTGGAATGGGTCCTTGTGTTAGGCTGGAGGTGACCTCCAAGTAGCTGACTGACTGATTGAACAACCAATTGGTCCCTGGCACACAATTACAATGTCATGCTTGTCAATCTGTCAATCAGTGTGACCTCCTTCCCCCGAGGAGACAACACTAACTCTGTAACTACTGAGACATAAGTAATGGTATTCATTAGCTGCAACTGCAGAGTCAATTACAAAAGCTCTTCAGTCCTACCTCTTATTCAGAAGAGACAGTACTACAAGTTTCCATAAGAGTCATAGACAGTGAGTCTGTGGCAAAGCTGGAACATTTCTGGTAAATTACTTTACCATAGCCACTGGACCACCTAGCCTCATTAGCTGCCTACCTAAAGACTTTAGCATTGATCAGATTTCATCACCTGGTGTTGTATGGTACAGAAATCACTAACATTTACCAGTGGCACAATTTTAAAAGGATTGTCAGACAACTCTATTATTTATCTGGTAGTGTTCAGCACAATTCCAAATGTCGATAATAGGATGTCTTTTTACAAATCCTTCCTCTGTAAAAGGCATCCCACAACTATGGAAAACTGACAACTATCTGCCTGACTCCTTTTAACAGTAGTGTAAATAAAGCATAAAATGATTAATTTCTCTTTCATTCCCTGCCTACTGTTAACAGCTAGAGGACCCACAGCATATGAAGCTCTTGATGTACCAATGCGGAGGAACCTCCAAGGCTGTGGCTAACCATTTTCCAAGTACAAACACCTGAAAAAACAAAATTAGTTCGGCCAACATGTCTACGAAGAAATGGTTTCTAGTTAAATATAGATATAATACCCCTCATTCCATGGAGTCCAAACAAATTAAAAATGTCTTTCTTGGAGAAAGGGGATACAAAGAATAATAGTTAAAAAGATATAGGCAGATTTTAGGGGGAGAGTGAACAGACATTACTCATGCTTTTGTTTTAAAACTGAGACGGGGAATAGGTCAAAAGGCCCATGTATCTGTTTCTTTCTAGTTTTCATTCACAGGAGGCTCCAGCAAGTGATAGTGACACAGATTCAAAAAGCTGCACAACGAGCAGTCCTTTTCACCAGAGCATTTCATGGTTTATTAATGAATAGTCCCTGTTAATTTCCTTTACTGTCTAAATAGTGATATATCATGCATAATTTCTGTGGCAAATCTCAATTTGAATTAAATATGTCTTCATAAAACATATTTATATATATATATATATAAGAAAATTAAATTTTGTAGCTGTACTCTCACTTATTAGTTATTTAGACCAGACTTTTATATTATTAAAATTTCATTTTATTGAATCACTCACAACGCGTTTCGACACTACTTTGTCTTCATCAGGCAGCCTTTCTATATGTATAATGTGTGTGTTTGTGATTACTTATTTATTTAACCGACAAAATACTTTGGAAGCCTTGGAATTTTTATCTTAAAAAATGGTTATAAAAAATGTATGTTTGCATTCGGCCAATAGAGGCCACTAGTTAGCAAAGGAAATATCTATTACCAGATTTCACCACTAACACCACAAGTTATTGGGTGTGATAAAGAAGTAAAGATGATGATTTACCTTACTAGAAACAGACAATAAGAGTCCTTATGCACTGTATTTTTTTAAAGAGAATTTAATCTATCTATAAACATACACACTTATACATTATTATTTATATGTAATTAGTTATTTTCTTATTTTTCCCCAAAGTAACTCACATTTAAATGTACAATTACTTCATAAACATACAATTAAATATATAAATGTAAACTATGTAAACTAAACAGCAATGCAATAAGTAAATATTTTTAAAATAATGCAATACACGAAACAGACTACAACAAATGTAGTGCACACACACACATAAGTATATGTAAATACTGTATAAATGTATTGTTCTGTATTAGATTGTCACCCCATTATAGCTATTTAATGAATGTATTGATTCATTGATTGATTGATTAATGTCATAAAAATACTGAAACAAGTTTGCATTGATGAGAGATTAATGTAAGCATACTGATGCATTGTAAAAAAAAAACATTTTTGAGGTTTTATAATCATTCATCTTCAATTGTGGTGAGTCCTTAAAAATTGAGCCACAAAATTGATTTCACTTCCCATGTGGAAACTTAGCAAATACCTTATATTCATAACATACTGTGAAGTATTTAGTTCTCCAGTGTAGCATGTAAGCTGTCATTTGGCATTTTAGATCTTGTGAATTGTTTTCCAAATACATATAAAATATTTCAAAATGTCTGTTATTCCATTCACACAAAACACATCTGTGTATCAATCTAATCTAACAATTAAAATAGTCCCACAAATATAGTATATATTTTAATTTAGGTTAACCGGAGGACCTCAGAAATGACAGCGTTATAAGAAATGTGTCATTAGCAGAAAGGCTCTAAATTAAACAGTGTAGGTTGTAACTGAAGTATGAGAATCTGAATAAAATATGTATTCTTGATTAGTGATGTGATTTCTATCTGTCCAAGCTCCCATTGTTGGGTGTTGTTGAATGATGACTTATTAAGGTACAGTGAACAGATGACACCATTCTCCTCCCATTTAAATTAAGAACACTTAAGGTACGAGATGTGTACAAACTCACAAATTATGGTGAATGCAGTATGAGTTTAATGTGTCTTTAGTTCCTGTTTCACTTCTCCTGGAAACCCACATGCTTGTCTGTTGAATGAAGCTGTCTGATTTCAGTGAGCGCTCCTGAGAAGGTGATAAATCTTGAAAAACAGGATGGTTTGCCAGTTCCATTCCCTTAGCCCTTCTGTTTCAATTGTGGGCTTTCAGTGTGAAAACAAGTGTAAAATATGTATTTGTACCCTCAGTCTGTTCATTGACAGTGCTACAGTACATGCTTTTGAGCTTAATCCACCAGAACAATTGTGGTTGAAACTAAAGAAAGCTGAAGAACTGAAGAAAACTGAAAAGTATGCACAACCATGAGTGGAGGATTGCCCAATAAATCCTCCTGAGAAGTGCCTGAATGTATGAATGCTGAATGTATTATATGTTATAAACACAGTCTTGAACAAGAGAGCCAATAACAAAATTATATCGAAGTCTGATATTAAATAAGGGCGTGGTGTCACATTAAGTTGCATTGATACATCATTACCCTGTGATCTACACTGTTAAACTTTCATACAAAGCTTCTATGATTCACCCATTTTGCTTAAGATTTTGTTTCTTCCTTATACTCCCTAACCCACCTCTAAGTCTTTGTAGTCTCTATTATTACTTGCCAAATCTAACTTGAAGAGAATAGACAAACTCTTTACTCTTTTATGCATGGTCTTGTAAAACATATATCTTTGTGTGTGTATATATATGAACATACACACACACACACACAATAGAGACATCATTTCCATTATATGAGCACTGCAAGGATCCTCATCTACAAAATGAAATCAGATTTGTTTAACTCTCTTCTGACAGAGATAGATCATAAACATTTGTTTTGTTAACAGCCCCTATATGTGTTGAAGCCCCTCTAAAGACTTCCTGAGTAGAGGTCTTGTTTTGTGGGTCAGTGGAGTTCATTTTTTGGATGCTGGGATATGCAGCCACTTAAAGCCATTTGGAGAAGTAATATTCTGCTCAATTTAAGACTTATGTTTTCACTCTTTGGGACAGCTGGCTGGAAAATGTGCCCTACAAAAAGGTTTGTTTTTTCAAACACTGTGAAACCTTAAGCAATATTAGTATAAATGTTATCTTTCTAAGTTTGAATTTAGCTGGAGCTCGAGCTACGTTGAGGCCCACCAGGTACTGGCAGAAGCAAAACTGCCAGAAACCACAAAGGATCAGGGAGATCACAGTTAAAAGAATGATAAGGTAAATAAAAGACCTCTGTTTAAATTTCAATAAAAAATGTTTGGATGTAAGGAATCTAGCAATAATATACAAGTACCCTTTAAACGGTATTATCTTTGACAATATGATTTTTCTTCTTAGTGGTAATATGTGTAATTGCTTCAAGACGTTGAAAAAAGCAGTGACAAGATACTTTTGTCCTTCATAATCTGTAAAAGAAAAAAAGGTGTTAAGACACAGATTCTTGTTTAGTTTTCAACTCAAATTGTATAGTACAGACAATGTGTATATTTAAATGTGTCCATTTACCCCCTTCATTTTTGTATTTTCCTTAGCCTCCATTGTTTCTCATTTAAAACATGAGCTGTAACTCAATATGGCAAACAAGAATGTGTCAAACATAAAACACATGGCTTCTTAATGGGCTTAGAAAGAATGTCCACTCCCGCACGGGATGCAGGGGTCACTGCGTCTCTCAGAGTAAATAATAATAATACTGATTCCTTTATCTGGCTGACAAGCAACTTTGGCCAATAGTTCAGATAGGTGAGAACATTTAAAAACTCACTGACAGCCGACAAATTGAGATATCCCGGCCAGTGCAATATGAATGTTATGTATGTAAACATATTGCCTCTCGGTTGATTACTATAATATATGGCTTGTGCAAAAATATATGCACACAACTTTAACTTTATTCATTTTCATTGCAATCCACTTTTCACTAAGTGATGAGTTTCTCCACTGGACTGAAGGCAACGTAAGGATCTCAGAACCTGTTTACCCACTTTTTTGTGAATGTTCTCCTTGTTAATCTATGATGTTACCATCCATAACCTGTACATAATTCCCAATGCAATGATTTAAAACAATATTTAGCACATTTTATACAAATCATAGGCACACAATGAATATGCGTAATTTATTTCTAGATATTTCAAATATACCACGAAGTATGAAAACAGTATTCAAATTAACAGGCTGATAATGCTTGTAGTGGTTCAGTTTTTAATAGATCAATGAAATACATAAACAAACAAAACATTTTGTTGTTTAGAAGTGATCAATTGCATCCTGGTTGGAGAAGCTCAGTGATCACCAGCAGAGGGTGCTATGCCACTGCTGTTACACACCAAAAAAACTGAAAACTGTCCTCACGCCACCTTCTACATCACCACACAGGGCTTTAACCCTGAGATATCAAACAGAGAAACTGTTGTAGCATGACACAGGGTCATGGTAAACCCAGCCCACACAGGTGATACTTATTGAGGAATTTCACCTCTCCTGCTGAGAAAACATTGGAAATTATATTTAGTATTTCAGTATCAACGGATTGAAAATCACCTATGATGATGATAATTATTATATATTTAATAATAATAATAATTGAATCTATTTTATTTTGTATATATGACTGATGTTTATCCACATTCATTGTTTCACTTTTAAAAGACGAGAAAATCAAATCTTTGTTATCTGATCACTTTTATCACACTATCACAGAAATAATAAAATAAAATAAACAAGTATTAGTGCTAGAGATCGATGGACACCTGCTGCAGGTGTGAGTTCAAACACCCTTTCTCTCTTAGTCAAGTGGAGGAGGGAAGAAACACCACTGACTGCTTAGGCTACAACAAGGTGAGCTACTAAGAGCTCTCATTGAGAGCCCACCAAAAATATTCATAACAGGATGGGAATATTGCCTGAGATGCCTCCATTCCCCCCCATCCCACTCCCTCCTGGCATTTCCCCTCTAGTAACTCTTCTCAGAATGACAAAGAATAAATATATTTACCACACTATAGATGTTGTGTTTAATTGTTTGCTTATGTCTTTGTTGGTATTAATATAGCACATGGCAGCTATCTTATATTCATATTTTGCTGTCTGTGTTCTAGAGTGTGCAGACATTACAGAATAGCTGAAACCATGTGGCTTTTGGCCCAAAATGAATGTCTCTGACTAAACAGGCACTTGTCAGATACAGTAAAAACCAAAAGAGCAGTGCACCAGTACACAGCAGGGTGAAGTGGGTGACTTTGTTTGAGGTCTCCCCAGCTGTTATTGCTTGTAATATACAACAGATGTCTCCGGGATCACAGCTTGAAACATTAAAGGTAGAATACAAAAATAAAAAGTGAACATGCACCTTTAATTTATCCCAGTGTGTCCATTTCAATTTTGAATACAAATATTGAGTATACAATAAATGAAATCAAATCATTTTGAATTTAATGATTGATTCAGTTGAGAGTTAAAGTAACTGCATATACGTTAGACTTTTGGGGCAATAGTGTGCAGTATGTTTTCATGCAAACATTTGCATGTCCTCATTATGCACAATATCATTCTACAAGCACTTATTCCAAATAGGTTTATATGCATATGTATGTATGTATCCAGAGAAGATTTTAACAAGTGTGCAGATTATCTTCCTAATTAATCAAGCACATTAATTATCAGTGCTATGTTCATTGAAGTGCCTGGTATTCTAGTTATTTCAGCCCTGCTTATACCGTATTATTTTTTCTATATACATAGCATATAGAAATAAAGGAGTTGGACTTCACACTAGTCTGTGCTTTAGCAGCCTAACTTCTGTTTCTGATTATTGTAAATCTTTAGGGATAGTTCTTGTTTTGATTATGACATTAACCAGAATTCATATTTAATAACCTTCAATAAAATAGCATTAATAAAAATAATAACATCACTGAATTACTTACTGGATAAGGTATTTTTACACATATTTTTTACATATTTTTATGGAGGGATAACTGGACGAGTCGTAGACCCTCATTTTATTGGTTGACTCTAAGCTCTACATTGCTGTTTGAAATGGCAGGGCCGCCTAGAAAAATATTTGTTGCACTTTGCCTATTTATCATACTAAAAATATTTCTTCTGTTTTAATTATGTCAAACCTCCTTTCAGAAGCATGCTTGACATAAATTGAAACTTTATGCTACTTTTGCAAATGAAGTGCTTGATTAATAAAGAGTTTCACTGTGTTCAAACACATAATCCATGCAGTCCCATTTGAAGAAAACCACAAGTGGAGAATGCTTTACTGCTTGTAGTCACATGGGGGTTGTGTATTTCAGCCCTGCTTATACCGTAAGCTTACTTTGGAGCTCTGTTAGGAAAGAAACATTACCACCAGATATAATGAAACATTCAGTGACCCTGCCCTCAGTCTCAATAGGCCTGATGGGAGAAATGCGCTGCTACTGTTTTCTTTGATTTCAGTCTGACTTACCACTTAAAATCTCATGCAGTTCTTTCATTTGTGTTCAGAACCACGTAAATTGACACAACCCAGGCTTGCATCATGAGTTTACCTGGCCAGTTTATTGTCAGGATTTTTTCTTCATCAGAAATACATCTGAAGGAAATCCAGCTTAATAAAAAAATTGGTCAAGGTTCGGTTTAAATAATTTTCATTTACAGCTGAACTGTGACAGAAGACGTAGATCTGTTTGAATTTGTGGTCAGTTTGATACACATTACATATATCTAAATGTATTTAAATATCTGAAAAGCAAAAGCATATAAATTAATTTCCAAAAACATACATTTACTTCTATACAAAAAGTTGTATTAATATTTCTGAAAACTATATTCCACAACCTGTAAATGGGTTATGCCATATTAACTAGATCATATGTCCATACCTTACTCTCACATGCTTATTTAACACAAACACAGACAGAATGACTACACACTTTTTGTTTTTTAAGAATTCCAGCATGATATATTCATATTTTTTAATTGATTTATTTTGAATACTTCTACAGCACAATTGTGAGAAAGTTTAGAGCAAAAAGTTATACAACATGTAATGTATAAATAGTTTTAAATAAAAAAAAATGGTGACACTTAAATGAGATGCATACAGTTCTTCCAGTGGTACTCAGGAGTAATTGTACACCAGTCACCAGCTTTGATATTAAAAATATAAGGAAAGACAAATTTGTTTAACGATGCCTTTTAAGAGTTGAATGCATTTCTCTCATTAACTCACTCCCAGATGATAAAGTTATATTTTAACTCTTTGCCTAAAACAAACACAACACAAAAAGACCTCAACCAATAAAACTGGTTCACGTGTTTCCTGAGAACGGCAGATTCAGATTTATCATCATGAAGTTTCTGTAAATGCAGCAACTTTTTGTGAGACCAAATGCAGGAAAAGGCTAATGTTGTAATTACAGTTCAGGACTTTCTGTGTACACTGGAGTTACCTGCATCCGGCCATCAAATGATGTGCAGAAGTGCGAGAGGAGGGTCTCAAGCTGCCTCTTTTCTCCCGCTGAGCCCTAAGCCTCTAGCAATGCCAAAGCACAGTGTTGTTGTCCAGTTATTTCTGGCAAAGTAGTGATGTAGAATTATTATTATTTTCATTTGAACACGTGATGCATAAAAGCTGTTTCCATCAGACAAATCAAACACGTGCATTATTTTTTAATGTTTTTAAAATATGATGGTTAAAATAGACGGCCTTTATGACCTGCCCTATGGCAGATTTACATCAAAAATGTTATAAATTTTCAGAGAGGTGATGCCAAACTAAACAGTCCAACATAAATATATATCTAGACATACTGGCTACTTTTAATTCTAAATACTGTTGGTATATGAATAAACAAGGCTCTATAAATCGAGTGAAATATATATATATATATATATATATATATATATATATATATGACATATATGTATGTGTGTGTGTGTGTGTGTGTGTGTGTGTGTGTGTGTGTGTGTGTGTGTGTGTGTGCGCGCGCGCGCTTTGGGACAAAAGGAAAATTGGTGGTCTTTTGTGCCCAGTGATGAAGACAGTGACATTTCCAGAAATAGTGAAGTCAATAAGTTACTATCTTCATGTATTACAGCTCCAATATCTTTTAAACCGATTAGGTTTTCAGTCTGTATCAAGGAAAGTATCTTCCATAAGTATCTGATAAGCAATTCAGAAGAAGTACAGTTCATGGTTGAAAGTGATGACTGATTTTTAACACGTTCACCTTCAGTGTTTCTAAAAGTTTTGTGAAACATCCTGCTTAAAATCTGGTCCTGTACATTTTGAAAGAACATTTTACTGCTTTACCTACAAAAACATAAAATTGGCTTAAAATATTTGATGGTATTTGTCATGAAAACAATGGTTTTCAAGTGCTGCAAAATAAAAGTTGTGAATTTGTATTTAATGAATAATAGTGAATGTGTGTGGTAGACTGTAAACTTAAAATTAAAGTAAACAATATTATACAGGATCAAAAATGTCAAAAACAAAACAAAAATAAATAGAAAGATCTGTTTTGTCACACTGAATTAACTTGTTATTGAACTTACATCTAATTTCAATCAACTGGAGCTTAATACATTCTTTAAGTAATTTAACTGGGTCTTATGCATGTTTTCCATGTTTTTTTTTTTATATAATTTTTTTAATTGACCTGCACAAAACATGTTCTATTCTAGATACAACATTCCTAATAAACACGTCTCACTCTGGTATGCATATGCCAGACACTCTGAATACAAGGGATGTAAATAAACTCCATTATTGTTGCTGTGAGTGGTAAAAATCCCACAGCTCTTACCCGGCTTATATCGTGAACTCGAGTAAACATTAAGCTTCCTGTGAATGATTCTGGAACTCAATTAGATTAGCTGCAGCGGTATTAAATCATCACCGCTCATAAAATGGTGATGAAAACAAAGAGGGAAAAAAACACAACCAAGAGTAACCTGCATTGAAAAGGTCAATTAATAAAGTATATCCTACATATTTTTTTTAAATGAGTATGTTTGCCCTGGGAATAGAAATGACTCATGTAACATACAAGTACATCAATGCAGCTAATTAGACATGGCAAACTGTTTCCACTTTGCATCATACAAGCTGCGTAGTGTTTTTTGTTCCATTCACTCAGAATAGTCTTTTAAAACAAGTCACCATAGAAAATTATTTTTGCTTGATTAAAAAAATACAATAAAACAAAAACATAGCAGGTAAAGTGCACTCATACAAATAATAATAATAATAATAATAATAATAATAATAATAATAATAATAATAATAATAATAATAATAATATGTTGACCATTCTAGGCATGATTAAGCTATTAATTGTAAAAATGATAATTCTGCAGTTCTAGTTGGCTGTAAGCATTTGCTATAAGTAGCCTAGAGATGGTTAGTGATTTAGTAGTATTATGAGTTTGTACAATTTGTAATTTAAATGTATTTTAGAATGACATTGCTTTAAATGGCGCCTGGCGTTGTGTTAATTCTGATTTTACTGTACGAGAACGTTTATTGTTGCGGGGGTATAAAAATTACTCTGAGAAAATTCCTGTGGTAGCTGGTTATTTTACGAAGACAAAAATCTGACAGGACCACCAAGGCCTTCTGTGTTTATTGTTGAAGGGTGTGTTTGGGGACAGAAGCCGTGTTACAGTGTTCAAGAAGGGCATCAGAAGCCATAGCCGAGTCCCTTTAGGGAATTTGTGCAGCCTGTTTTGTCGAAGGTGTCAGTGTTATGACATGTGTACTCCTCGTTGTTTTTTGTAACAACAACTGCACTTCATCTTTCCGGGTGGCCAGCTCATAAAACAGGCTTGATTTACATGTAGAGTTCAAATTATCCACCTTTTCTCTTCCTGTTTCACTTACAGGCCATATCCTGTGGGCCTGGTGGGCTCTTTAAGTGATAAATAAACTCAGGCGGGATTAAATGGTCTAAACCTAATGCTTTAACTGTGTTCGATATTTACGGTTTCATCAAGATCTAGAATTCAAAATAAGAACCCATAGAATATGTCTCTTAATGATGTAATTATGTAACTGAATATTTTATTGTGCCATAAACAAATGTAATACACAGTTCATCCATTTGTAAAATACATATTTTACTGGTGATCAGTAAAACACTGCAAACTCTCATGTTCTGTGTTTATGTTTTGTGACAAAAGGAGTAGAAAAATAAGTCACTCCAAGGGCTTAAAAAAAATGTAATTGCGTTTTTGTTTAATTTACAACAGCTAAATCGTGATCTTTCAATCTGTAATGTAATGTCTATCTATATAATATATACTTTTTCGCAATATAAAGTAGTAACTTAACACTTTGAATTGCATTTTACACGTAAATATATAGTCAGGAGAGATCATTACAGATGACACTTTGATTCCAGTACCGATGTTCAAATCAAATTAGAAGATGTTTGTAAAGGCTTCACCAGGGAAATTGGGAATAATAGCCACACCTAACTAAACAAGGTTCTAGCCCAATTTAAACAATCCCATTCTCTGATGTCCCGTGTGACAGTGAAACCCCTGCTGGCACAGCATGTACATCAAATTGTGCATAATCCTGCTCTACATCAGCCTTAATGACATCAGCACATACACAGAACTGAACAAAAAAGTTACACACACGACAAACAAAATGTATGAAAATTCAATTTCTTAAAAAGCACCATACCTTTGATAAACTGAATAATTACGCATTGATAAGTCTTTATTTGAAACAGATAACAGTAGAAACTGAAATGGAAAATGGTCAACCAGTGCCCAAAAGACAGGAGTCACAATGTTTCACAGTAAAGTAACAATTCCACCTGTATAATGTATGGCAATTTTAAAATCGATTACATTGATTACATTTGGACTAGCCATTAATTTGGGATTTTATCAACCGGGCCAGTTTTTACAGCCTTCATACTAGTGTGCCAGAGATGTACTGTCAGTCAACCACATCAAAAAAGCAGAGCTAAGCCATTGCAGACAGAATTAATGTAGCTCACATTTATCATTTAAATATATTTTGTAAGTTAAACTTCTTCAAGTCACACTTAGTGCATACTTAGGCGACAACGTTGCAAAGAAGGAAAAAAAACAACATTCACTTTAGAAGAAGAATGGAAAGATTCCCAAATGTATGTAAAAAGAAAACTATTCAAAGTTTCCTCAATCTATGTCAACTTGTTCTCTTGTATCTGCACCTGGGTGGGATTATAAACAGTCACAGCAACATTCCTGTAAAGAAACTGAGGACAAAAGCCCAATGTTGAGTCTAAAACGTCATAGCTTGCAATAAAGAAACCACAAATGTTTAAGTTAAGAGTATTCTTGTAAAGAATGTTCCACGTTCGTCTTCATAATAAACAACTGAATCAAGGCCTTTTTGAATGAGAAAATCAGACAGGAGAAAGAAAAGCATTGCTCATGATCCGCACAAATACTGTCCTGAATCACACATCCTTCCTTCGCAAGTTGATGGTTGTTACTATAGACATCTTTGGAACGGAAAATCAAGGGTTATTATTCTTTGTCTCATGTTCAAATATTGTCCAACCGTGAAGTGAATATTGCTAAGTGTGGCTGGCCAACCTATGTGGGCGGTAAATAATTACTTGGTAGGAAAATATTTTGAAAGAGGAGAGGTACTCCACATATTTTGCAAACAAAACCGAGTTAAACATGATGGCATGATCTTTGTTGTGCATAATGAATATAGATGCTTTATAAATATTTTAATAAATTAGTCCCAGTGTTGCACGAATCTGAAATGTATGAAAGTCAGCCCTTGCTTGTGCTTGTGACACCTATCAACAAGTCACAATGTCACAATTTCTAATGCCAACACTTGATGATGGTTTTGTTTTACAGAAGAGCATTATGTCAAAATATATCTGTTTAAGAGAAAATGCTGACTGAGGTTTTACCATCACTCCACCCCTATTCTAGCATCAGAAGTTAGTCAGCTGTCCACAAACCTAAGCGCTATATGCTCCAGTGCCCATCCAGGAACGGGTATTTGCAGGCGTCAGCTTTGGAAGAGCTCAGAGCTGCTCCACTCAGATGGGAGGAAATCATAGGAGTGAAAATACCAGAACATGTAAATAAAGAATGGGCTTCTTTTTCTAAATGTGGTAGTAGTCTAATTAATCTTTGGGTGCAGGGTTAACAGGGTGGCACCATCCCAGATCTAAATATGTTTGTTTTACTCCGAGTTTTTTTTTTCTTTTCTTCCCTTTTTCATAACCTTGGAGTTTTTCTGCTTTGACATTTAAGGTCCTCTTTATGTCTCCTTATACTGCCCAGAACATGTTCCTTCAAAGCACATACTAAAGAGTGCAGACTGTTTCCACTGGGTCTGGGGAGGTCACAATCAGGCAGTTTGTGGCGTATTGTAATTTATTAGTGGAGGGTGAAAAACATGCTCCTGGGTTTTTGTGTTTTCTTCTTTAATCCTCTTTGGCAAGCTTGACGTTCTGTCTGAGGTATTGTCAATGCACAGGGCTGTTGCAATAACATGAAGTGAAATCTCTCTCAGCAATTAAAGACCCTTTTTTTTATAAGTGAAAACTGAAGTGCTTGTTACCACACTTAGCAATTAAGCCTTAGAACAATTAATCATCCTGCTTTTTAAAACTGGCTTAAGTAAGGGAAAGTACTGGAGACAGCCAGAGTCCCTGCCACACTTCATGATCTTGATCAGAACTGATATATAAGGGAAATGTGCATGTGAACCACATAAGGTCCTGTCAGATTCAGTAAGACACTGTCCATATAATGAAAATATACTGCCGGGATTTGTATGCCGAAAGTATACAAATAGCATATATCTTACAGAATAAATAGGGGAAACCCTATGCTAGGTAGCTGTTGCCAATATTTTGTGTCATGATGGTATTTCCAAGCAAATATTCCTGTTGAAAAGATCCACACATCTTCCAAAACTCACAATTTATGAGGGAACCTGCATTAAATCACTAAGTATGGTCTGGATTAAGTACACATTCATTTTCTAACATACTGTTAAAATGGGCAATGCTCTTAACTCCCTTTTATGTTTTTGGAAGTAATTTGCAAAGTACTTCTGGTGTTTTTGACGGACACTACCCAATGTAACCAGTGCTCCCATTCCTATTAGGGGCACTGCATCCACTTCAAACAAACATAACTAAAAGTACATTACTATAATGTTTTAAAAAAATACAAATATAAAACGTGTTTGTAGATTCCTGCTAAAATAATATTGTGCCCCCTAATTTTGTTTTTGTTCAAATCACCCTAGGAAACCATTTGAAGTCATGCTTAATTATTTTCTAATGCAATCCATTATAATTGTAGCTATAATTATAACATTGTAATTTTTAAAAAGCATTTCTCTTTTTTATGTAGCTATGTTGCAGTATGATTTCTGTTGTCAACATTAATATTGTTTGCATATACAAACATAATTACTGGGGTTTTCTCACTTTTAAATACAAAATTACTTCATAAACATACAACAAAATCTGCACATGAAAACTGTGTAGAATAAGCAGCAATGCAATAAGTAAAGCAGTACATGAAACAGAGAATATAACAAATGTAGCACACACAGACACACACACATATATATATATGAAAATATGAAAAATACCTAAAAGATGACTACATAAAAGATGGGAAGATGAAATCATAAAATGTGCAGGCGTGACATAGAACAGAGCAGCTTTCATCCAGCAGTAGATCGATACAGGCTGCTGGCGATCATGCTGTGATTACAACTGTACAAGGTAATAATTGTGGTCTGAGAAATCTTCTTTAGGTTGCATCAGCTCAATTAAAACTTTTTTGTTTTATACACTGTATTCTAGTTTAACAAAATTGACTTACAAATTTATGTTTTGACAGGAAATGGAAGACAGACTTTAGAAATGTAGTTGATTGCAATCAGCTGCCTTTCATTTTGTTTTGATTTTAGGCCTATTGCATGAGGGGCCGTTCAATTAAAAAAGACCAGAAAAAATCAGGTACAGTGTCAGACAAAAGCAAGAAACACGATAACCACCAGGATCCAAGAAAGACAAAAAATGATATTTTTTATTTTTTCCTCACTAGTAGTTTATACTGCTTGAATTATACAAATCTCTATTTTCTCAAGCAATAGTGTGTGTGTGTGTGTGTGTGTAGATAAACATAAATAGAAATAGAAATAAAAGCTATAACAAAGTGTTCCCAGGAATGTTCACTTGCTGATATATTTTTGATATACTCATTTATAATGGTAAATGAGGTTCAATCCAGATTCATATTTACATCCATTCATTTTCATCTTTACTTTTAGGTTGTTTCAATGATGAAATATAATGGATTGTGCTATTTTTGTGATTCTTAAAGTTGAGTTATGTGTTTAATAAATATATAAAGGTAAATTGGAACTGTATTCTAGTTAACTATCTTCAACTGTAAGAGAAAATTAAATAAAGCTGGAGAACTAAACACTGTTTTCATGCTTTATTTAGGCTACAGAAATGTTTGTGTTTGTTGTTGTTTTCTTTTCTGTGTTTTATGACTTTAATGAATCTGACACATACTGGTGTAATAAACAATAATGATATCAGGGCTGGTGTGACGTTGGAGAGTTTTCTGTCAATGTGTCGCGTTTTTAAGACAAAGGAATGTGTTGCATGGCGTTCACTAGGGGAAAATAATGAAGGGTTTGATGATAGGTGCTTTCAATGGTGTCCACATTGTCATTTCTCCAAGAATCAGCAGTGAACAGTCAGTTTCTATGCTGTTTCTATCAAGTATCGAATTTGTATTTGGAATAATCTGTCACACTGATTAACAGGTTTAATTTGTGTTTTCTCTGTCAATTCGCAATGATATAGCTAAGTATGAAACCCTAATCGTATTGTGAACGGATGTAGTGTACAGTTTTCCCCTTTACTGTCTGAAACACAAAAACACAAACAAAAAAACTATTGTGGGGGGAAATGCACATATAAATTATGAATGTCGCTGATTTTTAATGTATTTTCTTAAATGTTTAATTATAAAACATTACATTTCAAGTCTCAAGTCTCTTTTTAAGTATCAAGTCTTAAAAACAATCTTTCCAATTCCACAGCCATCACTTAATACTTGATATCTTAATATCTATGTGGAAATTTAAATATGAAATAAAATCTTCAGTTTAACCACTGGTCTGTTTGAAACTTGGCATTTGGTGAAAGTTTATTTATACATTACATATGTCTGATCCAGCTCACAGTTGGGTGCATTTCTTTCTATCAAAAGCTTCTTTTTTAAAGCTTGGTTTCTTTCTGACCTTAGTTCCTTTTCACATAACAGCCGTTATGAACTAATATTTAATAATTATTAATTTCTATTAATATTTTGTCTTACAGTACTATCAATTAATCCAAACATGTAGTGTCACCCATTATTATTATTATTATTATTATTATTATTATTATTATTATTATTATTATTATTATAATAAAGGCTAATGTTCATTTAGAATTAAGCATTTTAATTCCTGTAATGAAATTGTATTAGACATGACTATGAATATAACTGAAACATATTATTATTAATAATTATTATTATTCACTAAGAAAATACAAATAAAATAATGTATATTCTTATGTTATACAATTAATGAACACATTGCAGATCCACACTGTATGTTGTTGTTGTTGTTGTTTGTTTGTTTGTTTAAATTGTATGAAAATGCATGTGTTATGTCTTGTAAAGGGTGTATTTTCCTGTGTCAACCAAAAGGTACAAAACTCACAGTGAAAAACTTGGAATACAACTATAGTATTTTGTTGGCAAACAAAAGTAGAAATGTGTCATTTATTTATCAATGAAGAAAATGTAATGATGGGGACAGTTATGTCTCAAAAACCTTTTGTCAGACAATGTAATCATGCAAATACCTACAATAAAAATCCATAAAGATTGATTAATAGGGCAAGGCGACCCAAGCACATAGACATTGGAAGCATTCAACTCCAAGAGGAAATGATATATGAGAAGAAAAACAAGGCCGAGATTTGCAATGTGTCCTCAATCAACAGACGTTTTGGTTCACAGCCATAGCTTGTCTCGGTGTCACTTGCTTCCTTACAGGTTGGCTTCTTTTCTGCTTACACTGAACTGCTCTTCTGTAAAAAGCAGCTCCTGCTTCTTCCTCTGTCCTTAAAATCACAGAGACTGAGCTTCTCTCGCTCTGTGCCTACAATCACACGGCTGCAGCTTTCCTAGCCATCCTCTGCTTCACCAAATATTAACCTACCAGGCGGCTGCCTATACCTTAATCAAAAGCAGGTGTATTCAGTCTCACAAACCTGAATATTTGTTGAATATGTATTATGTCAGTGCACAAACACAAGAGAACAATATATATTTATTCTTCCATAACCTCCAGTGACCTGTGGTTGAAAGTTTTGTTTTCAGTAATGACTTTAAACAGCTGGACTAAAGCTTAAGGGCTTAAGCCAGAATGAAAAGCAAGTCTTTAAAAGCAGAAATAGATAAATACTTTCATTTAGAAGACACATTATTATAGAAAATCTAGACAAGTTTGAATCAATAACTTTCAATTAAGCAAACTGCAAATTCAATTTGTTACCAAATGTGGAAGTATGGTTTTGTTTAATATTGAGACATCTAACTCAATATGCAGGTGGCGAAAAATGTAGGCGCTTGAAACATTGACATCAGTGTGGGAAATGGGTGAATTTCTTACCCCGTGTTGTTTATTCCACTCCCTGCTCTATTCATGCTTATCTGCAGAGCCTGGACTGGAAGAGTGAAGAGATTATTGATTGTTTCTTTAAAATAACTGGAACCAGGAAATAATTCATTTCATTTCTGCCAACACCGACAGGGGTGCCACTTATAGCCAGCTCAGGAAATGTAAAAGAAGTAGGCTTCCCTTGGTAGCCCCCTCTTGCTAGCGATGAATGAAGTACTATGTGGAAAGCAGCTTGTGTTTCTAGAGCCTTCGAATTTGTGCAGAAGTCTTTTTTTTAAGCCATTAAATTAAAGGGGAAGGACTTTGGTTTCATTTTTTGAGAGTCCTGTAATCAAGTGAAGCTAGAGAAAAGTCCAACTATTTGGGCTCCTCTATGCTGGCACACAGCTCTCCTGCACTTGGCAGTTATGGCACTTTCAATGCCATTCCAGATCAGGGCCTTTTTTCCTGGAATCTCAAGAGGGAAGCAGCCAGACTCAAATACTAATTAGAAGTTTCCTTCTGCCTAAATACTTATTTTTCTGACATCCATCATAAAGATTATTTTCCTTGCTCTTTAAGTCTTTTGTGGCAAATTTGTTCTTGGGTTGCATTTACTTTTCCACTTTGCTGCTGAACAAAGTTTGCTTTTTAAAGCAACCTTAGTGAAACACATTCAGTTTTTTCTTCTTTTTTTTGTAAACAGTCCGTTGATTTAAAAGCACCATACAAACACACACAGAAGAAAAAAACAACAACTTGCATTGAAAATGTTGGTAAAGATGCAAATGTGAAAAAAAATGAAGATGTACGATGGATTGTTGTCCCCATTTATGATATAACGTATTCAGATTTCCCTTATCTTACCTTTATCCTTCACCCCTTGGAAAGTTAACTTAACTGTGTTTTAGGTCAGACATGCTTTTAAACTTGGTGGTCCCATATATTTACTTCCCTGGGGAACTATTCTCTGCAATGTCGACCCCTTATAATTCACAATTCACCTCATCTGCTAGTCTTTAAAGAAGACATGTTACCTCTTTTAGCTCCTTGATTGTGTTCTGACAGACAATATCAGATCTAGATGGCATTAAATGAAAGTAAAAGTTAATCTGAAAAAGCAGCAATTGCTGAACAATTGAACTGATCTGTATCTATTACACGTTACAGCAACTTCAGAACACCAGCAGTCACATCACTCTGATACCTTCACTAACTGATACAAATGTTATAAAGCCTAATAAATACAAATCATGTAATTCTCTACTGACAGGGTTGCTTTGTTAAATAACTATGTATTATTTAACAGAGAATATTACATGAATAAGTCATTATCATGTGAAATCATGTGTTAAAATGTATGAATTCCAATTAATTTGAAAAAAAATTTTCAGTATGTTGGATTCATAAAACCATAAACTGATGTACAAACAGATGTGTTATCTATGTGCAAATTGTATAGTAGTCAGGGTGTTATAAAAGTCACAAAGTCAATAAACTGTAGTTCTCAGAAACAATACAAACTTTACTTCGTATAGATTTGCTTCAGTCCTAAAAGTCTATTTAACCGTTATTATATTTTGTTAATATTTGAAAGCACAACTATTCAATTAATAGACATTTTCAATTATATATTTTGGTTTGTCATTTATGTATATTTCTTATCACCTGTGTTAGCTAAATGAAAGCTTTAACATTTCATTTACAACATTATATACTTTGGGTAACTTCTCTTTGAACTGTTTCATTCAAAATACATAATTAATGGAACCAATATGTACCACTGTATTGTACATATACATTTTTAGAGATCTCATCACATACAATGTTATATATTTAAACAGAGAGACACTTAAATGTGAATATAGGTAAAGAATTTGTTGTTGAGCCTTTCTTATGTATATGTTATAATTATATAGACATTTTGGGGTTACAACATAGTTTTACTTCCTACTCAAAAAAGCTTGTTTAAGATACATGTATGGCAACATAAGTAATGTTACGTTAAATTAATGTCCCCACTTGCAATAAAGTTACTGGAAACCTATACAATGTAAGTTAGAATGTATTGAAGATGTTCATTTTAGCAACCTTTGGGTTTCTGATTCCTTTCCTGAGTAATAAAATGTGTGTCATGGGGTTTCTTGTATCTTTAAAGTGGGTGGCTTGGAGTAATATCAAACCATTTGGACGCTTCAGCACTAACAGTTTTGTTTAACCATAAAAGTATATTTCCTTTTTTTAAGAGCTACGTGCCTTGAAATTTTATTTTACTCTTATAATTTTATTTAAATTTGAAAGAAAAACAGCCTTGAAGGTTCAAACGGCCTTAATTCCTCCATGTGTTTATGTGACTTTCAATAGATTGGTCCTCTCAGAGTTAGAAACAGGGTCACAAAGGTAGCCTTGTGAGGAGCAATTAATGACTGTTTTGTGCATCCCACCTAATACATGGTACGACACCTTCAAAACAGCTTGTAGTGTAACTATTTATATCTTCTTTTAATGATGATTTATAGTGTTTGTTCACTGTTTAAGTTTTTGTGGTTTGGATTTTGCCAAATTTTATGCATCAGTCTGACATTCTATGGAAAGTTTAACAACACTGTATTGGCCAAGGTGCACACAGACTCTTTCATGCTACACATCTCTCTACTCCTGTGGTCAAGTACCTTGCAGTTATTATCGCTTATTTGTTCAAGTGGTGAGGAAATATTAAATATCACAAGTTCTCAGCAGAGACTGGGCAGTAATTATCAACAGATGGCTGCCAGTTGGGCAGAGAGAGAGAGAGAGAGAGAGAGAGGGAGAGAGAGAAGAGAGAGAAGAGAGAAAGTGCAAGAGGGGAGACGCTGCCTCTCCAGAATAGTAATTGTTGGAAGCCCCCAGGCGACCCATTGCTCACAGATCTGGTTAGGATCAGCTTGAAGTTAACTGCCCAATTTTTTCCACTTTGCACGTTATCTTAACCTTTCTTATGTACCTTAAATGACTAATGTGAAACGTCTGCGAGGGTGACATTATTTCAGCCCGGTGGAAAAATCTTCCAGCACATTTTAAAGTTTCTTTTTCTTTTTTTTTTTCCCCCATGTTAGTGGTTTGGAGGGGAGGTGCAATAGGTCGACATGGTTCACTTAGAAAATTCTCAATGACAGGAAGATTCTGCCCTGACGACCGTCTTACCGAAAACACTGCTCACACTGTTATGTTTAAGCCTATGCTGTTAGGAAAATACCTCACCACGTGTGGGTTCTGGACACATTAGCCACTTAGAGGAAACTTTATACGAGAAGAAGCATTTAAAGTCCAGCAAATTACTGAACTAGGTGACACTGTCACTCATAACCTCCTCACCTGTTCTGTCAGTTCGATTCAAATACATGTATATAAATAGAATGCTACTTATGTTTGAAACACTATTGAACCTAAGTGAATAGAAATTAAAGATAATAAGTACTGAATGCACACAGCAGCTGATTCTTTTGAACTGGTCTTTGTCGTACACAAAAAGCAAATTATCCATACAATGAACCGTTCTTCACATCTTTGAAAACAACCCATTTAAAATTTGCATTCCCTCCATTTGAAGCAGTTAAGTTAAAATGTTAATTTGGCAGAGAATCAAAATTTGCCTGAGATGAAAGTTTAGTTGGATGTTGACATTGTAAAATATTATTTGATATTATAACAACTGATATTTTCACTGTTTTCTTAATACCTTGAGTGGAGTAACACCATTTGAATTTAATTGTATGCTCAGATTAAGTAAATTCTAGTCTTAAAGTTCAATTAAAATTGTTGTAAAAGCTTGCACCTAATCTCTTGTTTTATCCAAGGACTTGGTATTTTCCATGGACATCTTTATATGAGCAAACAAGAAAAACTGAACAGTCAGTGCTTTTCAATTGCCTATTTACTGTTTCAAATGTTCTGGCTAATGAAGTGTGATACTTCTTGATTTTAACTTCTGGAAAACCCACCCTGGAAATATATCAGTTTTCTGACACATCATGTGTGGAGCTGCTAATGTTTTCAGCTGCCCTGACTGGCTGTCAAACCTTTTATTTCTGAAACAAGAAAATACTTTTTCCGTAAAATATGAATGATACAAACTGACACAAAACTAAAGTGAACCTCACAAAGAGCTGCTTTCATAGCTGGGAAGAATAAAGCAGCAGACTGATGTTAACCCAAAATAAACCCCAGCCAGGCGTGAGTTCAGAAGTTAATATGTACAGTTGACCTTCTCTTTAAGGGTATGTCCTTTGGCGAGTAGCGCACTTTGGGTGGGCAAGAGGACAGCGGAGTACTGAAGAGAAGACACTCTTGTATCATAAGAGACAGGGTCAGCTGTACATATTACTTTACACTTAATCATGTTTTAATAAAGACAGGGCCAGTGCTTATGTTTTCATTCCATTTGTAAAGTTTCACCAAATACAAAGTTATCTGTAGTTTTAAATGAGCTCCTGCTATTGCATTACTTGTTTCTTTACTTTGCAGCTTAAAGTAGTTTGTAAAACAAGGACATTAAATAATTTGCCTTGGGACTTGCAATGAGGTAAGCATCTCATACGAGCTCTCCAATTCATAACAGTGTCTGTAACTCTACCTCCATCACATAGTGTAACCTTAAAACAATCATTACTGTAGTCATAACCATTTTCATTTTCCAAAAGAACATATCAATGCATGAAGGAAATTAAAAAGATGGCCATTTTAAGAGAAAAAGGGGTTTTACTGGCTGTGGGCGCCTTACAGTCCTCTCTGACATGCAAGATGACCACATGCTGTTACTCCATCAGTCTGTCTTATACAGTCTCTAGCTATTTCATGCATTATGTTACTCTGGGAAATGGTGGTTATACAAAACCACGTTTTCTTTGGCCGTTCAGAAGGTTGTCTGCCTATCAACCACTTTTTTTTTTTTTTTTCTGAGTGCCAGTCAAGGCCAGCTAATGTTTTCATAAATGGTTTGTAAAATGTCAGCCTACATATTTATGATGCATATTTACACTATTTTGTAGAATGAACCACAAAGTCAGTAAAATGAACATCGTTTCACTGAATGTAGTCAGTAATATGTATTACATTGTTGTAATTTGCAGGTAAAATGTGTTTTTGTTGTTGCTATAGTTGTTTAGGTATCATAGCTCTAATTTCCATCCATTACGTATTGGTCTTGTTTTATATTTTACATTATCTTCAAGCTTCTCTCATGTGATTAGTTGTTTGTATATGTACAGTAGCTTTTTGGGAGTGATTATCTCTGGTGTGCCCTTTGAAACACAGACTGGTCAAGCAAGGTTATTGCTTTGTTGCCAGTAAAGGGCTCTGAGCAAGTTAAGAAAGCAAAAAACTGTGATATAAAGAGTAACTGAATGCATTAAAACACAGAGAGCTTTACAATACCACCTCATAGTGTATAAGTACACTCACCAATATTTTGTTCACTGTGTACTAGTGTGTGGATTGCATGGATACCTACAATGACATACCTGTGTATACCTTTTTTCTGTCATGTTTCAGTCATTTCAAATACAAAAATAGTCTGACTTGTGTTTAGCCCGTTATCTCTCTGAAATCCAGCAGATGCAGTGACACATTTGGAGTGAATGGAGACTGCTGCTCAATGTTGAGGAGAGGGTATAGATTTGCCTGAAAGATTATTCCCGGGTTTTTTTTTTGGCACCACAAACAGTCCAAGTCTTTCAATGTTTCCACTTGAAGTCAGAATAAAGGCTTGCCCATATCACGACAATGTTGTCTTGGTAAATATTAGTAATTAACACTAAAGCTCAAGAGTGAATGGAGAGTGGTGCAAAAGAAAATACACAACTCACATGCAATCATATTTTTCAATCGGTGAATCACTTTGTTCAAGCGACGTAAGCCTGCCAGCCAAACAGACCCTTAAAGAGGCATTGAAATGCATGCCTGCAGCAATGCACACTGAATGACCTCTTTATTTGTTAAAATAGATTATTTTAAATAAATTACAGAGCACTTTCACTGAATAAACAGAGTCTCGGTGGCTGTGGCATGCGTTACATACTTAATGTAGCCACAGAAATCCTAAATGACTAGTGAGCTGTGTAATCGCCTTTGATTTTGCTGATAGGACCCAATTCTTTAGGCAAAAACCAAGTCATTGAGGGCTGAAAGGCAACACCATCTCGAGGAAAATAGAAAGTTTAATCTGTAATATATACTTATGATATTTTGCAAACCACAAGCGTGGAGCGTTCCATTAACTGAACACAAGGCAGCTTCAGAAGTGAATGATCTGCTTGTCATTCTTACTTCAGCTTGATAGGTTAAACGACTCCTGTGTTTATGTTGCATAAACCCACTTAAATGGTGCAAAGTGCTACAGAATCGATCCTTAATTTCTTTTTCAAGAGATTTCTCCTTTTTTTTTGCCCTCCCCACAATATAAAGCTTCCCTTCACTTCCAATAGCTGCCCACTTGTACTGTATGCTGGTCGGTGACAGTTTAAGTTTTTGTTTTAATTATTTTTAAGGTGTTTTTCTAGTAACAAAATGTGAAAAGTGGTTTTAAGTGTGTTATTTTAAATTTGAAAAGATTTATGGTACACTATAATAAGGAATGGGAAATGTATTCTGATGTCCAATTTGTCTGTAATCCAGCAAACCCTTTTTTCTGTCGCATTGTGCCCTGTCACAGAGACTCTGCTTTTAAATGTTCAGAAAAAGGGAAAGCACTATGAAGTGTATGTCTAATACTTTTATTGATACTGATTTAAACAGACAAAAGGTATTTTCTTTTCCATAGCCATGTCTGTTATACATGAAATGTAATTCATATTTTCATATTTACACAGTTCTATAACAGAAAAGATTTGAACCTTTGAGTTGGGAGGATTTTCATAATATTTCTAACTGATTAAAAAAACTAATCAGTTCTGTACATGGACAAAAGTAATTGAGAAAAGTCCTATAGCTTGAAATCTGATTAATCTGATACAGCTATAGCATACAACAACAACAAGGAATTGAAGAGAGTTTCTGCTGAAAAGCACAATGAAATTAGACCTGATTAACCAAGTGTTTTACTTTAAACTCTTATATATCTATTTATTTTACAACATGTGGCTGACATTCCACTGGTTAGACTTTCCTGAGCACATTCTGGAAGCACTAAATTAGTTCAAATGACAACAGATCTGACAGAAATCAAATATTTTTAAAAGAATGGCTTACATAAAAGTTCTAATGGAACACCACTTACATAATTCTTAATAAAATATACTGCTCATAAAAAAGTAAAGGATATTCAGTTAATATTTCTAAACCTCAAAAACCACAAAAGATGTATTTGAATGGATTCTGTTGACTCGGTTAGAGGATTATAGCAGGTATCATTCTGAAGGAGTGTACCAGCCAGCGATGATGTCACTGGCACTCCAAAGGACAAAGTGTTCAAGTGGAGTAACAAATCATCTTTCACATGACATCAGTAATGCATCACTCCAGTCATTAGGAACATGTCAGGCTTGGCAGTCGTGCCTTTAATGAATCAGCACAGCTGTACATGAGAGATCCAGGGCCATTCCTGTTGATGTGTGACACCCAATCCTGCAGGATATGAGGTGACAGTTAGTGCTTTTGGAGACTGGGATGTCCAAACATTTTGGGTGGGACTTGTGCAGGGATATTGATTATCTGAATATGGATATTCCTCCTCTGGAAATGGTCATTAAAGAGACACTGACCGTTGGCTTTGTCACCTGGGGCAAAAATTGTACCATCACGACATGATGTGTCTATCTAATTGCAATGGCAAATCTCACAAAACACAGGGCACTACTTATTGATCATGTGCCATGGTAGACCATTTCATGTTGGCAACTATTAAAGACATACTTATGGATCTCGATAACATGTGTGACCGCAAATGTTGTCAGGTTACGTTTTGTTTTTCCATTTATTTATTTGTATCTTTTTGTATGCAAGTATTGCATTTTAATGTTGGGCATTTGGCAGGTAGATACTAGTGACTACTAGTGTCCTTGTATGGAACTGGAACTAGAAACTAACAATTAACGAATACAAGTTTTTTTTTGTTCTGTTTTTTTTTTTAACTGCACTCCCTAGATAAAAAAGATGTAACAGCGACAGCTTTTTGTTTGAAGGAGGATTTTTCCTGCTACCAAATGCAAACTCACAATCAAGAAGTACGTTTGGGAGGTGGGTCCAAATTTGGATTCTGTCCAGGCCCTTGAATAATATTGCCAGTGGTTGGACATTGACAACCTGTTTCTCACATGTCAGTATATCTCTTTGTGCTAGTTGAGTGCCTTCAATTCGAATTATATTTGCGAGAGGGTAACAGTGCCTGTGCATGTAGAATTCTAAGATGTAGATTGTGGGACTTACGTACTACAGCATTTTCTACAATAATATAAAATATGATGCAAAATAGTTTAAATATCTGGCATAGCATTGCAGCTTGAGGCTTTTCTGTTCTGTAGACGCTGTTTCACATAAGTATGATGCTATAATATTATAATTTTAGGTTGAGAATGATTCATGGTTGTTGTGTGATTAGAAATAATTAGGAAAAAACTGTAACAGAGGTATGAATAGACATTTCTGTGACTCCCCAAGGTTTAAATGACCACTTTGAAACATGGTAACAGAACAGCACAGTTCTCTCTCTGGCAGCGATAATTGAACTTAATAGCTCTTGCATAGACATAAGGAAACTCTTTGACACCTAGACCAAATTCTCTAATGAAATGATCAAATAAGCATCATCTAGTCTTAGCATATCAAAGAGGTTAGTTCTGGCAGTATTTTGTATTATGACAATTCTTCTTTTAACTTTTGCCAGCTATGTTTCCACCCATGTCTAAGAGTCTAACAAGCATGTTCCATTTGTCTTCAAGTCACAGCTTTTAATCAAGACTGATTCGGGCAAGTACTTGAGCGTATGGGTAACTACTAGCAAAATGAGTGGTGACAGTCAGAACTTTGGGTTTTCAGGCACAAAACAATGGGACCATGTTCCTGTCTCCCAAATTATCCAGATAACTTATAAAGGGAATATGCTTCAAGTGTAATTTTAACATTTACAAGTAGTGTATAATATTATTGCAGGGAAAGCTCCTTCCCGTACTACATCTTCCAAAATATGCATATGTTATGAAACTTTACTAATTATGTAGCCATCATATGAATAAAACATACTGAAAATGTATGCGGTCAAAAGTGTATAGAATGCTATAAATAAAGCATTAATAACCAATTCATTTTACATTAACTTTAAAATGCAATAGCTAATTTACATGGTCTAAATTTATTTAAATGGTACCACAGGAATATATGTATTTTAAAAGGCTGCTTAGAGATTGAACACTGTAATATTTAGAATGTAAAATGTTCCTTTTGGTCAATAATGCCAACCAAGTAAATGCAAACCTGAAGTGCAGTGTTGTTTTAGTTGGGGGTTGTTTTAATTCCCCCCCCCCAGCCACATTTTCCCTGTCTGGCTTGAAAAACACAGTGTTGCTGCAAACCGGGGCTGCTACAATGGTCATGATGTCATCAGACCAAAATATGCTTATTTTTAAAGACTCTGTGGGGATCCTGCACGTGCACAGCAGCCTTGTTTCAGACTCTTGTTTGGTTACTTTATGTGAGGTAAGAAACAGTTTTTACTTGTCTGCGGACTGTCTTCGTGAAAAGTCTTTGACAGTGGGAACAGAAAACTCCAATGATTTCCAATTTTCAATATATACTTCTATGTAGTCTGTTATATTTCTGCAAGTGCACCCTATTATGTTACCTTTCAAGTACTGTGCCACCAGGGAGCTCCCTTTTTCTGGTTAGCATTGCCTTTGGGCTAACTAAGCAATAATAGTGTTGTTTTAAGGACTTAATTTAACTAGTGTATAAACCGAACGTGTTGAGTTAGCCATGCTATGTTTATTTGTGGAATATTTTCTGACACCTTGTTACACCATTACCGTCCAAGTCTAATTATGCCCAAAGTACTGCTTAAAAGGTGGTTGACATACACAGTACACACCTGCACTTTACAAATATTGAGTATAGGCACGCTGCAATTCAAATCAGTGTGGAGGTAAAACTACCCATAATAATAAAGCTCCTGGTTGTTCTATATGTATTTTAAGATACATATAGACGGAGCGATACTGGATCCCGTCTTTTCTCAACATCTAATGCTCATATATTGATAAAAACTTACAGCTAACCCAACTTTGTATATTGCAAGTTTTCCATCTCAAAATCATGATTCCATATTTTTACAACTTTCAATATATGCATAGATATAGTATAAGATGTATAATTGAAACACTTAATCTAAAATTCCTACAATACCTCAATCCTAAATCTAAAATACCCATAAAATGTATGTTACATTGAACACAAGCACAATTCACAATTCACAAAAATTCTTATTATGAACATGAGCCAATAATGACAAATGATGTAGTGCAAGGATGTAAGTTGAGGAAAAAATATTTATAAACACCTTTGCATTCAGTGACAACCAGAGAAAAAGAGGTACACATAAACCCTTAGGTGTGAGTATTAGTCTTGCAGGCTTTTTGTCTGCTTTCTATCAAATAGTGTACAAGTTTAAACACAAAGTATAAGATGTTGAAAGATTGGACAAGTGAATCACAACTGGCAACACTCTTTATTTTCGACGAGACTTTTGTGCATGGGCCCACTCTTTGTAAAGCTTTCATCAACCTCTTTATTCCACTTTTTTAACTAACTACTTGCTCCAGTAAATCTGCCTGAACCGATCATCTTATTCTGCCTGTTTCGCCAAGTTCTTTTCTCTAACACCCCAGCATTAGTGAAAGGCTTTCTAGTGTTAAAAGTTCAAAGAATTAAACAGGTAGGATTTTTTGTGGCTATAGTCAAGTGGTTTGCGTTGCACTCCCAGGAGCAGGTAAAGCCACGACCAAAGGCTGCAGAATGGCCCTTATTCTTCAATTGACCTTGGGGGGGGGAGGCCTTTTCTTCAGGACATCTGGGATCACACAAGAATCACAACAGCTGCCAAGGCCTTCTATGACCTGTTGTCAAGGACACATGTGGGAATTAGGAAAAGTGGACTTGTTTCAAACAATTATATAAATTACTTTAATATTGTAAAACAAAAAAAACAAAAAAATATATTTATAAAATGATGGCTGTCAGCTTAGATTTCCACTCCTGATTTGTGCGAGCTCTCACTGAGGAGAATGGGCGCAATCGGGAGATTTTTAGGGCCAGGTGTTGCAAAATTGTATCACTGCATTCAGACATATTTTAAAAATCATCTCTAATAAGCACCTGTCAGAAACAAAATGACCTTTACTTTGAGGCCTGAAATAGACACCTTTTATTAGCAGCCAGTTTGTTAAAGCATAATTGAAAGATGTTTGGAATTCTAGCAGGAAGTTGGCTCTTCTTTTTCCCCCCCTTTTTTTTTTTTTAAAGGATAAATGACTAGGATTTAACCCAGCATTACAATGACACATTGATATGCTCGTTGGGATTTCTAGCCCAAAGTCGTATTTTTCTTCAACAATTTCCTCTGACAAAAATAGGCCTTATTGATAATGACGCGAAAAGAACTGCCACCATTTTTTTCTCATTTGATTACCTGTCAGGTCAAACATAAAAGATATCACTTCACATCAACCAGAGGAAATGACCAAAATGACTGCTGGCAAACCTACAAAAAACAATCACCAGGGAAAGGAATTACAGTAAATGTCATAAATTGCGCGAGTTTTTATAGCAAGACAAATTATAATTTAGAAATTGATATAAACGCCTTCCATGATATTTAATATTTATAAATACTGGCTATACTCCAAAAATATGAGCCCATCATATAACCAATTTTGTATTAAAATGTCCTACAAATTCTTAGAATGTGGTTATGTTTCAGCCCATCATAATTTAATGTGAAATATGACATCTTGAAGACGTTACATTGTTGGTTAATCATTACTAAATAAGTTCAATTTACCCATACTTATATATTGAATCAAATGCTTTCTCATAGTCAACAAAGCCCAGGCACAGAGGAAGCTCATATTCTCTTTCCAATACTTGTCATGTAACTTGTATATGACCCTTTGTGTTATACCCACTTCTGAATCCTGCTTGCTCTCTTCATTGAGTGAAGTCCCAGGTGTCTTGAAGGCGACGTGTCTTTGTAAATACTGTAAATTAGATGGGAAGTAGACTAATGGACCTATAGTTCATCAGATCTTCTCTGTCTGCTTTGTTGTGAAGGACAATGATGGTTGCAATGTTCCACTTATCTGGTATTTGTTTATTTTTATTAAACGTTTTCCAAGAATCTTCTACATTTCTTCTCCAGCTTCTATTAGCATCTCCACTGTGATTCCATCCTCTCCAGGTGTTTTTCCATTTTTCATCTTCTTTATGGCATAGCCTACTTCTTCTGGAATCACATCTGGTATTTCGCTTGTGTTCATTGGGACCTCTTCTTCTGTTTCTTTACTGCTGTCATCACTACTGTATAGGTTTTCGTTGAATGATTCCACTGCACTGATAATCGCATCTGTTTTTGATTGCCGTACCATCATAATTTTTCAGGGAATTAATCGGATTATTTAATTAAGTTGCTGTGAAACTCTTACATCTTCAGTAATACATTCCTTACTGTTTTGCACAGCTCAGTTTAATTCGCTTTTCATTTGGGGTTTGAGTGTTTTATTTTGTTTCTTATCTTCATGAGTTGTCTCGTTTCTTTTGAGGTATTTTTATCTTGTTGTGATGTATTGAAGCCTCCACATGCTGTTGCAATTTCCATGGTGTAACTATTTTATTGCACATCTGTGTTATAGTCATACAGCCACCTGATATCAATTAATATTAGCTTAGCAACACCAGCACTAAATAATAAAATATAAACCACAATAATTACCTTACATTCTATGCTTATGGCTTGATTGAGATCGATAAAGGCCCTTATCCAAACAAAATGTTTCTCATCTCTTCCTTTAAAAGGCATTTGATTCAATACATACAGTCAGTAATCAGTGCTCTAAGAAATCAAAGCATTGAGGAAACCTATATAACTTATGATTTGCTGATGACATTGTCATATTCAATCTCAAGAACTCTCAGATGCAAGATCCAAACTGGAATTAAAATGAAACAGAGTAAAAATCATTTTTAACAGCTTTGTTCAACCTAAGAAAATTGAAGTAGATCAGCAGATACTCAAAAAAGTCAAAAGTTATAACATCAGCACAGATGGAGATATTATGGAAGAAATCAAAAGAAGTGTGAAAATGGGATGGAGTGCATTTTGAAGAAACAGCACGCTGTTGAAAGGAAATCTACCCATTTGCCTGAAGAGAAAACTATTTGATCAATACATACTAGCAGTGCTCACTTATGGATGTGAAACTTGGTCACTAACTGCACAAATTGTACAGAAGCTGTGGACTACACAAGGAAACATGGAAAGATGTATTCTTGGAATAACAAGAGACAGATAGAAAAAAAAATTAATGGATCTAAGAACAACTGAACATTTCTGACAATTGAAAGAGTGAAAATGTTAGCCTGGCAATCGGCGAGACACATTGCAAGATGAACAGATCAAGGATGTACAAAAGAAGCTTTCAGAATGGATCCTAAGAGATGAACAAATAAGTAGAATATGAGCACATAAAGGATGGGAAGATGAAATGATAAACTTTGCAGGCATGTCATGCAAAAGAGAAGATAGAAGCAAATGGAAACATTTTGGGGAGGCCTACATTCAGCAGTGGATTGATATGGACTGGTGGTGAGGATGATATTTATATAGCTGGAAATCAGTACGATTTATGTTAATATTCTATAAGACAAAGGGTAAAATAATTGTAAATATTGCCATTCATTATTTGGAAAAAAACTCATTTGTAAAATTGTTCCATTTATATAATCTATACATGTCATAAGTACACTTTTGAACATACAGAAAACTAATTAAAACAAGGATGATAGCATGGTACGGTCTGTGAAAGCCACTACATAAAATTAGATTTTTATTGTCATGGTAAAGGTTTGCACAATATTGAGTGCAGCTCTATACGTGTCTTATAGTTGTAGTTACATAGTAACAACAGCAGAGGGAGTCTTCCAACTGTGTTTTGAACGAGATTATGACTAAATGTATTACTTGAAATGTGCTGTAAGTTAAAATGATTTTATTTTACCTTATTTCTGACTATGGCTGTAAAAAAAACATAATTATGTCCTAGTGGTTGAACAAAAACACATATCAGATAATAATGATAATACATTTTTTAAATAGGTTTCTAATTACCATGCATAATAAATAATTAACCTAAAGCACATCAAAACCATTTTAATTTCTAAAACTATTTACTAAGCAGTTCCCACAATGTATATTCGTTTTTTAAGTTTTATGAAACAAAAAACTACAAATCTTGTTCATGATTCTAAAACATCCATTATTGTCTGTTTGTTTGTCTATGGAACAAAAACACGTACCAAATTGATCTCAGGACCCATTTGCTCATCAGAGCAAAAAAAGTGTTTTGCAGAAACTATTGCTTGAGAATACCTATTCCACTGTAAATTCATTACAAATGCAAAAAAAATGCACAGGTAAAGAGATCATTTATGTAGCAGGAACTTTGAATCAGACTAGAAAGTCAAATTCTTTAAGAGATAATGCCCTAATCGTTTATTCCGGCTGATAACCTAATTGGACAGGATCCTGAAATTTTGAACAGTGGTTTTCAGTAAGATGACTGATTAGCCCCGCTGAACTATTTCAGGGTTTAAATAACTTTATGCATGGTCAATATAATAGATATTCACTAAATGTCCAGGGTATACAGTGCTATTGTTTGTAAATGTAGTGAAAATAACAGAGGACATGAGAATGAACCACATGACACAGTAAACAACAGTACATGGTGTGTGCATTTGTTATACCCTCTAGAAAATGCCTTCAAGACATTTTTATGAAATGTAATGAGTTAAGTGTGACAGTGATTCAGGACTTCTGCAGTTTATCCATACAGTTTTAAATGTTCTGTAGTGACAATATAATATACTCTTTAAAATGGCTTTGAAGTATACACAGCATGCTCATTTAATTTGTTCCTATAATTATTCAGGTTAATACTTTGTCTAACATCAAATACATAGCCCACCGATCTTGTTTCTGAAGATGGTTAAATGTATCAGCACACTGGTACTGTCCTGACACTTACAGTTGGCCTCTAACAATTTAATTGATGCCAAAATAAAAAGTGAAAATATGAAAATGTGTAATGATGAAGTTACCAGAGGGATCATCATTATCATCATATTATTATTATTAAGTTTAACAATAATAAATAAATATTATAATACAGAATGATTGTATATAGAAATAGACTTGCAATGTTGTGAAGCAATTCAATCATAAATCATGGGAATAACAGTTTAATAACAGTTTCTCAACAGTTTAGTCAGAATGATAAGCTGTACTTTCATATTTCAGAATTTGTACCTCCATTAGGAGAGAACGTGGAATGTTTTTCTAAGTGTGAATGGCACATTGTGAGATCTGAAAGCCACAATTCAATATATATATATATATATATATGGTATACAATTAATCCCTAATCACCTTCACTTCCTTGCTTAAACAAAACCAGATTTATTTTATTCGTTGGTGAGTATTAACTAATCAGTACATTATAAATAATAGTCTTGCTGCTTTAGGTACACTTTGGACTCATATCAGAGGTCAATTGTGCATGGCAGAAGACATTTATGCAATGGCGAACAGTTACCATTTCTTCACAACTTTGTTTCCATACTATCCACTGCAAACACTTGTAGACCTGAAAGGCATTACTATGAATTTACATTTTCATTAGGTAAACATACATGGAAAAACCAATAGCTAGTCAACCCTGCATCTCTTAGAATAACTGGAAAACAGAACAGTCCGCATGTAAATTTATATGCTTATTTAGTAAGTGGGATGAACCTGTATGGGTGTGGAAAGTGTACTGAATGAACAAGGGTTGTTATAGAGAATTGTATATTGCCCATAACTGTAAACAACCACTTGAAGAGAATTGATGTGTACGATTTCAATACGATGACCGATGTGTACGAGCTCAATACGAAGAACATTATGTCAATTTCACATTTAACAAAAAAATGTATATTTCAGTTCAAACAAAAAAAAATATTGAGTTAATTTTCAATGTAGATTAAAGAGGAACATAATTATGCAAATTACACACATAGCTCTGTCACAAAGTTGTTCTGATTTTAATTTAAAAAAATTGTACTAGGATACAAATATTGGAGAGTTTTTGCTTTGATTTGTTTGACTGAATTTCAAGGTTGTGCTCTCAAAGTCTTCAAATACAAACATGCATATGTCTGCTTCCTGTGACTGGTTGTATTAAAACCTAAAGGATTAGTGGTATAGTGGAAAAACTGAACGACTGACATCCTCCAAAAAAGTGATGAATGCCCTTCATACATATGCTGAATCTATATTAATTGTAGTTATGTCATATAATAAGGTACATATGGTGTTTATGGTTATCTTAAAAAGCTGGTCATCAGGCCCTTGGTCTGGAATGAAACCCCTTATTGGTTCTATGGGAAAGTCAGATTCAACTGACATCGTTTCAACTTACAGCACCTTTTCCCGGGATGTAACCTGCTGTAAGTGCAAGGACTGCCTGTACCTACAATGTTGGTGTTGTTTTGTCATTGAGGCCATAAGGAAAATATCACTGTCTCTTCTCACCAAAGGCGTGCTAGCAACATACTGAATTTCAGCTTATTAATAAATAGGGGTTTTAAACCAAAAACAATGATTATCCCTGACAGTTACAAAAGAAAGTTTACATTAAATCATCCTACAAATAAACCCCTTTCACCGTTTCTGTTTTGCTGGTAGGGCTGTCTTAAAGTTCGAAGGTTTGATCGGCCTCCAGAACTTCTGAGGTTTTTCCAAATGCTTGAAGAGTCATCACATTCATCTTTTATTAACAGAAACTGACAATATTTGAATAATAACACCGTTCAGATGTCCCTCATAGCCTATCTACATTAAAACATTTGATTTGTATAATGCAATAATAAATGATAAATGTTGTTGGAAATAACAATTGCCACTGTCATACGTTAAACCATAAGGGTAAGTTTAAACTATACACTAAATGCTTACAGTACAAGTGTGCAAGATGTTATAAGAAACATGCTATTGTATGATAAGTGTGTAACACAAAATATATACACTTACACTGATAATTTAATAAAAACATATTCTGAAAAAGATCCCTAAAACCCAACTGCCAGCATGCGTTATTCTGCATGTTATTTTTTTACTTATCCGCCATCTTTACAGCTAAGTGTTGTCCAATATAAATGGAAATGTAAAACAATAAAATAGTCTGAAATTGTGAATTGGTATAAAAATCTTGATGAATAGTGTAGCCAGTGCGGTCATAGCACGTAAAATCAAATACCTGTACATAAACTGTGTGCTTGTAAAAATAAATAAAAACATGATTACTGTTCGAGATTTTAAACTACAATGGGATATTTTATTTAGTTTATATGGATTACCTTATGTATTTCAATCAAATCCACACACCAGTAGCTAATTTGATGTCATCAGTAAATTATGCCAATTAGCATAAATTAAGCTTTGAACCTTTTTTCAGCAATGTGTTCTGAAGCTTCGAAGGTACCAATTGATCCTTCAGGACAGCCCTAATTGCTGGATACATAATGATGCTACACACTGCCTATTTACTGGAAGTGTTAATGCTGCTGAATGTAATCTATGTGATCATATATTGATCTGAGCAGCGTGAAAACATTAGGAATGCACACATTTTAGTGGATGGTCAATTAGTGATTTCTGAAACCTTTTAAAAAGAGCAAACAACTGTTGTAAGTTCAGTTTTGATGTAGTGGAGAAAATGTAACAAGATCATCCAAGTAAGTGAGAACCATACGCTCGCCATTAGAGGAGCTTGACATTTGATGTTATTACTCACTCTCCATTGTTAGCTCTCTGCAGTGCAGTTGGATAGCAGTGCGCACGCTTTGATACTTGCATTTCGTATTTTGTAACAAACAAACAGACTGTGAGACACTGTCCTGCACTTAACTTTTGACATGCCTTTATGCTGAGCTTTGACCTCTGACCAGACGAACAAACATAAGTGCACAAAGAGTCCTTTTAAACACTCACTTCAATGCATTACTTTTCCTTCACTGCTCAGGTTGGAGTTGACAAAAAACAATGTGAAAAGAATACTGTCAGTTTCCAGAGAGCCACGCAGGTGTTCATACCTTAGCACCTCGCAAGTTCAAAAGCCATTGATTCCCTAGTAACCTTTCTACAATGGTCTGAAAGGCACCAATGCCTTCGGCCTATTAGTGTCATTGGGGGAATGTTGGGGGGCACTTACCTCTCGACCATGTAATCCTCATACTAGGTGTCATTTCGGAGCTTTTCAGACTGAAATAGTCTGAAAACTATCACACACGTAGTAGACAGATATATTTTCTGTTTATATATAAAAAATGTCCTCGTGTCTCATGTTTGATTCTTTCTTCTTTCTTTTAATTCTCACCTTCTCAGGTTTATAGGTTTACAAAATGGGAATCTGTCCAAGCATTACTAATAATACTAGTGTCAGTAATTTAATGCTCAGGTGTGAATGGATTTTCAAACAAGCTGGGAAAGCCAGATGAGTCGTGAGCCAACTGTCGGCTTGAATAAATATGATGCTGAGAAGAAACGTCTGCAGCTCGGTTTGATACAAGTAGTTGTATTTATGTTGTGGCTTCTGGTGTTTTAATACATGCTATTAAAACCATGCTGACCATTTCCTTGTTTAGTTCCTGGGTGAAAATGAGGCCGAATAGAAGGTAATAAGTAATGAATAGAAGGCTGTCTTATGTGTCGTGGTTTTAAAATTCTACCTTTTCTTGTTGTTTCATTCCTGACATTCGGTTTTACTCTCGTATAACTTGCATATTTCTAAATGTATAGCCAAAGATAAAATTACCTCCTGCTAGCATAGCCTTTGCTTTTTAAAGGTGCATGACACAAATACAATATACAATTAGTATTCAATGGACAGACTGGTATCTGTGTGGATTAAGTCAGTCTCTGATCTACATCCATCTTACATTAAATGAAACCAAAACTGGCAGGACTGTGTTGTCCAGTTTGCTCGTATTTAATTCTGGTTTCATGTCTTTGCTTTTCTGGCTAAATTCCATACATTCCAATGCAGATTCTTGAAAACTTAACACCTTGACTCTTGTACAAAGGGAACTGATTTGTTTTCATACCTCTGCCTGTTTTGTATGCAAACCGTAGCCCATCCATTTTGATTTTGTGATAGTGATTTTACCTCAGAGGTCCAGAAGAGCAGCCCAGCAAGGATATTGCACAGAGCTCAGTGAGTCTCTATTATGTATGCAAGACCAGGTGGCAAGATCATGCAAAATGTATCTCTTAAGAATCTTTTACAACAAATAGTTCAAATCGCTCTGCACTATACAGAGTACAGAAAAATACTATGCTATTAAAACTAACTAAATAAATAAATGTCTTACAGAACCAACTTGAGTAATATGAAAAAGTAAAAAGAGTTCAACTTCAGTGGACACTTTATGGATGCCAAATGTCCCTGATAAACACAAGAAGCAAAATAAAGGGGAGATAATTTTATGTGAAAGTAAGTGTGTTTTCTATCCAAATACCAGACAAATATCAAAATATTCAGCCATCATGGTTGCATTTGCTTAGCATTTTACGACAGTCAGTTCTTCTCAGTAATTATGATTCCAATGGTTTCTCTGGAGTGAGGAATACAGAATCTACTTTATCTCAAAGCAGAAAAATAAACAGATATGATTTTATTTTGTATAATGAATTACCGGTCTCGGAAAAAGTCTGACTTGAGAGAGTCTGGCTCCTCCAGGTGAGGCTATTTCTGTACAAAACTCAATCTACCTGGCCTTCATTCTATGAATAGCACACCTCAGGACTGAGAACAAAGGCAGTGGGTTATGGTGTTCCCCGTGTGAAGAGGCAAACCTTTGATGTAAATATTTATTAACTCAGCTCCCTGTTCAAATATTTAGCAGCACTCATCAACCCTCAGGGAATTTTAAGCAGAAGACACCATTACTGAACAGCATAGTTTTTCTTGACCAACTATTGCAGTGCAGTAGGCTGTACACTTTTTATTACATTTATCTTCCAATACATTATATAAAAAAAAGAAAAAAAAAAGAAAAGGAATTTGTTCTGGTAGGTGGAAACGATGACAGTAAACCAATGCTATTTGTTTGGTCCTGAATGTTCCAACAGCTGGACATCTCAGTCTGGTCCATTGGAGGTTTTCAGTATAACCGATCTATTAAGTTATTCATTCATTGTTAAAAAATTAAAAGCTGATTGCCAAAAAGTCCTGCTTTGGAACAGAAAAGAAAGTCTGTCTGTACTGAAAGATCCTGAGGGTTTCTGTCACTGTCCAGTAGACTAAACAAAGTTCGAGCTACCATTTTTGAATTTTATTTTTTCAGCTATGTTGATAATTTGTATCTGCCCTTTGTTGAAAACTGTCTGTATTGCCCAACTCCAGCAGCAGGCTTGTTCTGTCTTTTCACTGTTGGATTGGTCCATTTGGTGACTGTTTTTTTCTTCTTACTGCTCTTGAACCCGTCTCATAAAGTCAAACTAAATAACAAATGGCCGAAGGAAAATGTACTGCTTCTGAATCTAAACTATGTGTGGGGCTTTCTGACTCAACAGGGGAAAAATTAAGTCATGGTTTGGGAGTAGAGGGGGCGAGGGAGTCGCTGAACAACTCCCAACACAAGCAGTTGTTCTGTTTAGCTTTTTTGTTTGTATTGTTTTGTTTTATTTATCTGCCTGCGAAGGGTAAATCATTAGAAGCAATGGTTTGTAAAATGTACAAAGAACAACTGCATTAATATTGTATTGCACCACACAAATGAAGTCTCTATTGTTTGACTTAATTTCTTAATACCTAAAAAAGGAATGATGTGAGAAATAAATAATTATTGGCATTGTCTGAAGTCTATGAACTGCATTAAACCCTTGCATAGAAACAAAAGAATAATCTTTCTTTTTTCATGTATTACAATGATTATGTTTCCATTGGCATTCTCCCCTGATACATGCAAGACATCAATTGTCTGTTACAGATTACCTTAATAGCAATTACGAATATATTCCTCTAAGGAATATCTGACACGAAAACACCATCCAGTAAAAGAAAAGGTTATTAATGGAAAAAAAAAGTTTGGGACTTCTTGTATACGTAACACTACCTTCAAACCCTTCTGAATAAATTATTGGGTTTCCAAAATGTATTAAATAATTGAATAGATAATTGCCTCTGCTTAATTGCTTGTGCAACATAAAACTTTTAACAGTGTTCTTAAGTGTGGGGCATCAAGGTCCACTTATAAGGATGGCAGGTGGGGTTATGTTAGATAAGGTGTCAGAAAGAAACCTCGTCATATTCACACATCTCCATTAAGGTGGATCATGTTTTCTATGCTGAGCAGAATGTACTTGATCTTTTCCAGGCTCCAATAGTGGAGACTGTAAATAATGTAGGGAAGTGCAAACCTTTATGACACAGTTCAAATCACCTTTCACTTATCTTGATTAATCTAATGCTATATCGATTGTTGAACCCTCAACATGTGCAGTATAGATTGCATACACAGTTTCTGGCCATGCCAAAGTATGCATAACAACTCCTCAGTTGAAATCTTTGAATAAATTGATTAAGAAATTAAAAAATACATGAAAGAAGGAATACTTGAAATATTTGTCTTAAAATATTATTATTTTCCCAGACCCACACGCCATCAAGATCCCATGTATGTCACTCACTAATACAAATAGAATCATTTTAACTATAAATCTCTTTTGATTTGCTGGCCAAGAAAATGAACCAAACCCACCAAAATGAAGCACCGATAATAGAGGGAAACTTAATAACCATTGAGTGTGTGTGGTAAAACTCAATTTCAAGATTATATGACTTTAACACTGCACTAACATAATGCACCCAAAAACATATACAAATAGATATAGTAAATATAAAAATTATATATATATGAAAAGTTTTTGGGGCACATATGCTGTTCATTCGACCAAAGCAGGTATAAATTCTAAGTAGTGTTCAGCACGGTCAACATTTTACCGAGAAGCATAGAATATGCTACTTTTATTCCCATTCCTGCCTGCCCATTGTCCGAGTTTTCACAAGGAACATTAATCAGCCTAAGTCTGTTATATTCATTAACTTAACATTAATAAAGGTTAATTGCCTCAAGATGTGTAGGTATATTTTGAAGAGAAAACATAATTATATTCAACTTTGTCGTCTTTCATAAGCTTTTAATCACTAATGATATGATTAGCTCTCAGAAACACATCATTTAGAACAACCTTGCAATTTAAGAGTAGCTTATACTAACTGAATGTGTTTTAATGGCATGCATATACACACTTAATTTCTTTGTATGTTCAACTTTTGGTGTGTTTCCCTTCCTAATGACCTAATAATTTCAGCATACTTAAATCAACTCATTAGTTGTATATTAAGAAATTGTGCAGAGGAAACACCTGTTAATTTACTTAATGAATTCCAAAAACACCTAAATTGAAGGGCCGCTGTTGGAATGAAAAATAAACTGCTCACTCTATTTATTAGGGTTACCCAAGACACACAAACTTTTAATGGCACACTGATAATGAAATGTAAAGTCTACCTTCCTGTTTTAGCATTCCAGAAAACGCCATTAATGTATACTGACTAATATTGTGCACAATGATGATGATGATGATGGTGATTATTATTATAACAATAATTAGTAGAAGTAGTACTTTAGTTATAATAGTATGATTCTAAATATAACTGCCTACATGTCAGAAATAACTGGACTATACAATGCACCATAGGATTTGTTAACAATCCAGCTGTGCTTACATTCAGTTTTGTAATCGTCTATCAAGTATTTAAATGATTGCATGGAAATATATTGCATATTTCAGATGACAGACATTTTTAAGCATACAGTTATTTCATCAATTTAAATGTTTAATATTGTATCTATTGTGCTATGCAAGCGTCCCTATGCTTCCATATTCATTTCATGGTTCCTCCCCTAATCAGGACATCTGGTTTCCATATTTATTTTGGTCTAAGGCCTAAACAAATTAAGAGTCTGTCCTTCCCCCAAATGGCAAATTAAAAACCTTATCTCATCTTAATTTATAAGTAGCACAACATGGCTTTTGACAATGAATTTAACTTTGATAGGATACAGGTTTGTATTTTGCTTTTTGCGGGAAGATCAAAGTTTTGATTTGGTCTAGACCTTAGTACTATTATCCCAGAAAAGATGCTGGAAAGTTTATTGGAACATTCCCCAGCTTACTTTTTTTAAATACTTCCCATCATATATCCTCAATTTAAAAATGTATATTTAAACTCCACATCTTCATCATACATATACATCGCTTAGCTTTTCTTGGAATTCATCAGAGACCACTTGAAGCCTTGTTCAGCCACACCTGCCCAAGATGTGGCACACTTCCTGGTACAAAGTTTCTTAATGAGCAGCTAGTCAAGGAAAATAACTCTCTTCTCTGACTTTTTCTTTTCTGATGTGTTATTCAGCCTCTCCATCCAGGGACATGTTCAACTAAAACTCAGCTGCCCAGGGTACAGGCAGGAACACCCAAGATCAAATGCCACAAACTAAAGGTAGTGCCCACCATTCTGGCACAGGCTCAGATCTGGACCACATATCCAAACCTCTAGTGAAAAATAATACACCTACAGTGATGGAGCAAGAGCCATCCCTTTGTTAAGATGTTTGGTAACATTTTAGAACAAAGACTTGCCTGTGGTGGGGTTGTAGAGCAGCCATCTTGGTAAAGTCATGGGAGGTTACAGAGACCATCATAGTAAGGGACTTTATAGACCTGAGTTACCTTACTCCTGTTATGGGGAGGCCATTAATGCTACTGTTTGGAGCTGTTTATTTACTTGTTATTGATAATAAGATTTGTTTTATAACCCGACATCACCTCTATTATGCATTCGTTATAATAAACCTATTTTTGGAATAGATGTTTGGGGAAGTTTGTTTTTATTGTTTATTTTGTCTCCCCCTAAGAATAACACATTATACTGTATACTTATATCTTAGCTGTACTCACACTTGATGTGTAACATCTTTGAGGAGATGTATTATTACTCAATTTCTTAGCAGACACCCTAATCCAGGGTGACTTACAATTGTTATAAGATATCACTTTATTTTTTACATTTACCCAGTGATACAGCTGGACATTTACTGGCACAATCTAGGTAAAGGACCTTGCTCAAGGGTACAACAGCAGTGCCCCCACCTGGGATTGAACCCCCCTTGTGCACCAGAGTCCAGAGACCTAACTGCTACTCCACACTACTGCCCATGTATCCTTTAGGTCAGAATGATGCACAGACATACTGTTTAATTCACTGATGGCATAAGAACAATTCTAGTCTAGTGATATTAAAAATGTTTTTTACCTGAATATACTGCAACAACAGTGAAAGTCAAGTGTTGTGCTTTCTTTAATAAGGCGCCTGAGAGGTGAATTCCTTAGGTATCATATTTATCACTGCATTATTTTGGAACAAAGCAAAACCTCAATGAAAAATAAAGTAACCAGGCATCTCTGAGTAATTATATTTTAATGGGAGTCACACATGACATTTTAAACTGCTGTTTTTAACAATTTATTGCCTAAGTTAGTTATTAGTCAAAGAATGACATCTAAGTTGACTTCGCCTGTGCAGCTGTCCATTGTCTGAACTTGTCACTCTTTTTGGTTCTCAGATGCCTGGAAGTGGATAAGTGCCTAGGTATTTTTTTAATTACCGAGTTTTTAATAAACACATTGTACACCAGTTTAATAGAGCTGATCTTTATCAAACATATGATACGCTCCCTCTTCGGGAATGAAGAGATCCATTATTAAAGCATAAAAGATATTTTCATTAATCACTTGCATGTCGAAAAGTGGTTTTCCCAGAAGCAGTGTGCTCAGTATCATATATAGCCCTCTTAAGGAAATGTTGAAGAATAGTTGCTTTTAATAATACAGTGAGGGAAGGTTCCTGCATATTAAATAACAATAGCCGCGGGTGGGAACGAGCACACGATTCCCAAGGCCTCGGTTGCTATTCTGTCCATCTAGTTCTAATGCTTTAAGTCAGTCATGTATTTTGTGTTTCATATTTTTAAAGAAAATATGATGTACTGTGTTGAAAGATTGGCAGTTGGTATGGCAGCATGCCAGCATTTATGATGTTAGCTGGGGTCTTATTTCATTCATACATTGTAACAATTGTGCATAAATATATCAAGAATAATTTATTATAACACTTCTTTTTCCACTTTACTTTAAAAGATAAACCTTTCTTTTATTGTATAATTTTTTGTAATGTCAGAGGTCACAGAACACACTCTTACTGGACATGTTTGTGTAAGGTTCAGATGCCTAGAGGACTTCAGAGTCTCAACTCCTGCTTAAGTCACAATGGATTTGGAGGTTTCAGCCCATTGTGCCCACTGTACAGATTGCACGTTCGAAGGATGAAATGAGAGAGCCCTGTAAAACTGTACTGAAATCCCCCCTCACATCTCACACAAAGGATTGCATTCTGAACTGTGCCCATTTTTCACCAACTTTAGGAATGCCCTTCAGAAATAAGAAATAAGAAAAAGTGATCAATTCAAACATTGAACCAAAACAAATGTGCCCATTTGGTGGTTTCAGGGTTATTATATATATATATATATATATATATATATATATATATATATATATATATATATATATATATATATATATATATATATATATATATATATATATATATATAAAAATAAAAAACAACATTATTGAGAATTTAAAACAACAACAAATTGTCATTTGAATTCTCTGTAGTTAAATCATAGTTGTTTGGAGTCTACATTCGTGAGAACAGCACCTTTTCAGTGGTCATCTGCCACAACTAGATTTTGTTCAGAGGAGAGGGTTCAATTTTAGGACTACAAAGGAAGCCCCAGGCATGTACAGTATACAAAACTCACAACAATACAGACTGGGGCTGGCAACCGTCACCGCCAGGAACACTTCACGGTGCACCTGAGATCACCTCGCCTGCTTTAGAAGCAAAATGAGCTGGTCACTTTTGTCAAGCTGTCGGATTACTATACAAGCCGCAGAATAGTGTGAGCAAAGTGGAGGCTTCTCACTTACACCCAAGAATGTTAATTCCTGCCACATCAGCCTGCTGTCATTTAATTACCCTTGTGATGGACAGGGTCACAAATAATTTATTCCGTTCAAGAGTATTATGAGCACCTGTTCAGGCATGCTGAGAGGAGACTTCATTTTGGATCAAAACTGAAAATTGTCAGTTCAGTTGCATACATTTGGCACAAGACAAGAATTAACATAATATGCCATAACCACTACATGATGGGGGCATGGATTTAGAAAATAAGAAGCAATCAATTGTTGTTTTTTGTGGCCTTTTCAATATCTAAGTTTCTTGTTCAGGTTTCTGTTTTCACAAATTATAGTGCTAATTGGACTGCCCCAGAAAACTGTGCCCTGCCATAATGTTTTCTATTGTAAAGCATCTGCTTCAATTCAATGTCATCCATTTCACATCAGACATATACTGACAAACTGATTATACAAAAAAAAGGTGTGATAAAAAGCTATTATCAAGCAGAATGGCCAAATACAACTACTGATAGAATCTTACATTTTCCAAATTAAACAACTTTTTGTCACATTTTGTTGTGTCAGTGGCTAGAAATTGATTTAAATGAGGATTTTTCCCACTTATCTGCACACCAAAACTCCACACTTTTAGAGGGAAAAAAGTGTTCTATTTTGAAAACACATGATATATTAAAAATAAAAACTGAAATACCTTGGTTGGATAGCAATCCTAAATTAGCTCAGGTGTAAGCAATCGCCTTCATGATCACACACCAAGTTCTGTGGCCTCCACCTGTGCTAAATTGTAGTGGTTCACATGATTTCAGGATACATTCAGTTTGTGTAGGTTCCCTGTGCTGGGTAGTGGCATTCAAAGCAACGACTCAACCATGACCACCATGGAGCTTTCAAAAGAACTCTGGGCCAATATTGTTGAAAGGCACAGATCAGGGGATGGGTCGAAACAAATATGAAAGGACTTGAATATTCCTTGGAGCACGGTCAAAACAATTATTAAGCGGTGGAAGGTGTATGGCACCACCAAGACCCTGCCTAGATCAGGCTGTCCCTCAAACTGGATGACTGAGCAGAAGGAGACCAGAGAGGCTACCAAGAGGCCAATGGCCACTTTGTAAGAGCTACAGGCTTTTTATGGCCAAGACTGGTCAAAGTGTGCATGTGACAACAATATCCCAAGCACTCCACATGTCTGGCTTGTATGATATTCAAGAAAGCACACCTTGAATCCCAATTAAAATATCAAACAAATACATTCTCAGGACATTTGGTAACAATATGTTTTGTGCCTCTGCAAGAAAGCTGAAACTGGGACAGAAGTTCATCTTTCAGAATGACAATGACCTGAAGCACATGTCTAAAACTACACTGGAGTGGCTAAGTAACCAAAAGCTAAATGTCCTTGAGACAGAGCCCCAACCTAAATCCAATTGGAAATTTGTGGCATGACTTGAAGATCACTGTCCATCAACACTCCCCAAGGAACATGACACAACTTGAACAGTTTTGTTAAGAAGAATGGTCAAATATTGTCAAATGTAGGTGTGCAAAGTTGGTAGAGACATATCTCAATAGACTCACAGCTGTAATTGTTGCCACCAAGTTTTAAGTCAGAGTGTTGGACACTTTTCCACCGATGGTATTTCCGTTTTTTATTTTTAATAAATGTATTTAATAAAAAATGTTCTAAACATTTTTAAGAATATTTTTTTCAATTGGAAGTTATCGGGTAGGATGCTTAGATCAATTTAAAAAAGCATTTTAATCCCAGACTAGAAGGCAACAAAAGGTGAAACCATAGGGGTGTGCTGATGAGTTCCAGCATTGTAGTTTAACAGCGTTAGATTACCTGGTGCACAACTGTATAATCCAACTCATGATTCACAGGTGACCAAACCTATCCAGTAATGGATTTCTCCAAACACTTATGACATATATTGGAGATCATACAGTACAGTTATTTAAGAGTGTAATTTTTGTATTAGCAACTTTATCTATTCATCACTTTAAAGTTTGTTTTAAGTTTAAAGTGCTGCCAATTTTAGTATTAAAATGCTCTGGGAACAGATTGTTGATTTCATCTCAACCACTTAAAAGACAAAGACAGAAGAGAAAAGGGAATTTTTCTAACATACTTGATGGGAAAAAGGAAGGGATGACGTCAAGGTAATGCCTAAGTTGTTAGAGAAAATCTTTCTGGGGGCAGCAGACTGGAGCAGAGAAGTCTGGAAGGAGTCTGGAGCAGATGGAATTGGCAAACATATCCAGTAGGTTCTGAAAGCAAAGGGGTGTTTTTAATGTAAGTGTGGATATCTGGATATTCATGTCTAATTCTGTGGTTCAGACAAATTAATAAGGAATTTAGCAGAATCCTTTGTGTAGCCCTTACAGTTATATGTTTGATAGACTGGTTTCCTTTTTCAGGGTAGCTTACAGTGGCTAAATCTATCAAAATACATTAATTATAATTATTTAACATTGTAACATATTCAACATTGTTCCCCCCATACTAAGTAAATGTATTTCTGAAATGTGCACATTTCTTGGTTGAGTTTGCTTCAACAACAAAAACAAGTGATTAACTTATTCTATGAATAGGATTCATATTAAAATAAGACTATTAATCCTGAAATAACTTTTTGATCCAATCTTATATTAAAATAATAAGTACAAAAAATTACGTTATTTTTTGGAACAAAACTATGCAAGTATTGCTATACATAGTAGGCATACTAAAACCTTCCACTAGCATCTCAACAATCTCGGCACTGCCTCTGTGTTCATCAATCAGAATTAATATTAAACTTCATCTGCTGGTCCTTTCTCCCTGGAAGCCCACAGGTTATATAAAGAAGTGTTTACAGATTCCCTACGACTCATGAATACATAATGAGATAACATATACAGATCTCTAGTTAAAACAAACTAAACTCTTGCCAGCCAGTCATGCATTTAGGTTAATTTGCTCCCAGTCAATATCAGGGGTGTTGGCCTTGTTCCATCTTTTAAAGACAATCTAAAACATAAAAGTAACATTTATATTTAATTGATTTAAATAATTACAGTGGAACCATAACACTGTGGCACTAACTTCATAGACTGTTGCTACCTGGTTTGATCTTTCTGTGTTTCAGTCACTATCTGAATAATCATAATTTTAATAAAGACTTATTAATGATGTATGCATGAGCTTAAGTAGGTGGCATACCATTGGGCATAATAGCTTTACACCTACCTGAAAATTCTTCTTTGGAAATGTTTGAGAAACAACCATTAGAAAAACAGACATTTCATCAACACATCTTTAGCACCTGCCTACCTGATGTGTTTTGAATTCAGGGCGTCTGTCAGCACCAAACCCAGAGAGACACATCTGAAAATGTCATCCAGAATGAGCTAACTGACAATAACACAATCTGAATTAAGCAGTCAAAGAAATAAAGATAAACAATAACAATAAAGAGTATATATGCTTATTTAAAAAAAGTATTAAAAGGGCATGCATTAAAAAGATCACATCATTAATGCAAAAAAGGGGGTTTCCTTGTAAAAATAGGATACAAATTCTTGTCCACTAAAAATGGAACTGTACTTTAGTGTTCATAGCTTTGCCATTCTGTGTTGTGTGTTTTAACTGGAAATCAGTTACAGTTGTTTTCTTTACAAAAACACCTGTCTAAACAATAGCAAAGCCAAGAGCAAGTCCCAGCTGTCAGCAACAATGACAGCTTAGGACAAAAAAGAAATTCCAAAAGAAAGTATCCCGAGACAGAAACTTGACCATAACATAATACATATGCTCTGGAATTGTGCCAAAGTTGTTAGAATACACTTAATACGGAGAGAATGATTTAACATTGAAATATTTTGTCATTGGTACATATTAAACTTCACAATTTGTTAAGAAGCAATAAACATGAAGGAAACATATTACCTTGAAAGATAATTATTAAACCCCCTATTGTTATTGATATTCTTATTAAACCTTCAAATACATGTTTATTTTTTGTTTTTAAAGATTCTCCTGCAAAATGTACACCTGAAACTGTACCCTCTTACAGTTTTGCAGAGCTGACAAAGGCCTACACAGACTAAGTGATTAATTAAAACAGCTTACAAGAGCACATAATGGAATTTGTATCATCTGTCTTTAGTGTTTTTAATGCAGATTAACATACAATAGACGGTTCCTTATTCAACTTTTGCTCATAGCCTTGAGCCAATTTCTCTATAGTAATATGCTAAGGGTGTAATTACACCTGTTATGCTTAAATTTCAAACACATGGATTTTTTTATTTTCCTGCAACCTCCTCCCCTCTCCTGCCACCCAACTCCATCATTACCCTCCCCCGGGCTTGTACCACAAGCATAGAAATGGTCAAATGTGAGGTATAAACCCTATTTGTCCCTTCAGCAATAAACCAGTAAATCAGTCAAACAGTGCAATATGGCACCATCATCTTCTATGAGCATTAATACAAGTTTAATTAAAGATGTATGGACATTTATTCTTAAACTGAAATTCCCTGAACTACATATCGATATTGAGTACTGAAATAATTTATAATTCACTAATTAATATTGCATCCATCTCACTTTGTATATGAATGTATTGAAGGCGTGTGTGAAAACATTTTAATTAGTCTTAACACAAACTCCAAAAGCTATAATTTAGACATAGGTATACATTAGTCCTGTAATTTAATTAAAAATATTAACCCGACCATAGGGTATATGTGTGTAGTTGTATATACACACACACACACCTACACACACACAGCTTAAGCTGGGTATGGAGTAATTTTCTGGTATTTTTCCGGTAGTGTTGCCTCTGGCTGAACTTGAATAGATGAGATATAAAGTTTACATTTCATTTTTTACAATTGGAGGTTGCTAAGTGGTTTCTAGTGACACTCTCAAGATATATGACAGCCTTACCTGTCAAAGGTCACAACACTACACCGAAAAATTAGACAAAAGTCCTACAACTGTAATCCTTTTTATCTCTGTAAGGAATAACAAAGTAAGAAATATATCATCTCTTTTCTTCATGTGGAAATATTTTTCACTTCATCCTCTTTAGAAAGAGAAAACAATCCACAACATGTTCTGTTAGAAATGCAAAGATGTATGTCCCGTTTATATAGTCTGTAGAAGGGCATTAACAATGGGGGAAATATTTTTATACAAGATGTTATGACAAACTTAAGTGTAGGTCATGTTGCATTTTATCATGCTTGGGAAAGGTAGAGTATACTCCAAACCTTTCATGAAAGCAGAAGCAAAAAATAAATAAATCACACAGTAATGTAGGCCAGTTCTGTTAATGGGCTTTAGTTTAGAAATCAAATCCCTTATGTATACAACATGTACATTTATGATACCGAGGTTTACAAAAACATATTGAATCTTATGCAGTAGGAAATCAAGAAGAGAAATCTCTAGGTTATCGTAGATGTTGTCAGAAGAACTAAAGACAGGACTAAAATAAATCATAAGTATTTTGGTATTATTTTGACACAGTACTTGTATCACATGGATTCAATTGTTTTGTTTTACATTTTGTTTGCGGTGTTTGTGGTCACAATGAAATCAAATCAAATTAAACTATTTTTTTTTTACCAATGATCAATTATAGGGTCTCATATAGTTAAATCTAATTTGTTAGTACAGAAAGACTATACAAGTTCCATTGCCAACAATCAGAATAAGTGAATAGTCACTGTGTCACATATCTACAAATGTCTAGACATTTCAATACCCATACCAGATCCTTATTTAGAATAAATGCTTGTGGACTTTTCTGTGAGGAATTAAATTTGACATAATTGGAGAGTAAAAGCATTTACTATCCCTGAATAATTTAAACAAATCTAAAATACCAGTCCCTCATTATTGTAAATACACAAAAACGTTTTATTTTTAAAAACTATTATTTTTTAATTCTCATAACATGTATTCATTCTATGTATGAACATTTTGATACTCACAGTACAAACACATTCTAAATGTACAGTGTATTTAACGAATACATTCTAATTACACTTGACATAGAGACCGGCTGAGTTGATGTAGTTTATAACAATCACCAGTGACTGGTTCCATTGAGTGTAGCAATTCTGATATTGAATTCACAACATCAGCTTCAATTGTCTTTAAAAAAAAAAAAAAAATCAGGAACAATATTGCAACCAGGGAGTCGTTCAATCACAACTTATTCATAAATATATAATGTACAGATAAGGCAAATACTGTGGATTAAACCAATAATCCATAGTCAATTGCTTGTTCTTTATTTGTGATATTACTTTAATTGTTAAGATAGATTTGACATATATAAAAACTAAATATTGGAGTATTTATTTTTATTTTTATGGAACACAAAGATAATTTGGTAATTTACGTAATTCATAAATTAGCTTTTATATGATCAACTTTGGAAAATATTTTATATACATTCTAATGATATCTATATATATATATTTTTTTTTAAGAGGTCATTTTTCCTCCTTTTCACTCGAAAGCAAAAAGAAATTACCTACACAGTAAACACTAATAAGCAAATCAATAAGCCCCTCCCTCCCTCCAATAAAGTATTCTCTACAAATTGTAGTACAATTGCAAATTTTAAGGCAATCTACAAACCACATTTCTGCTATTTCACTCTGTAGTCTTCAGTAATACTTCCCATTGTTGTTTATAGTAATTTATAATTTCTGGATATGGCAGCAGCATTATCTTTCCTCCTATCTTAATCCTCTTACATGTATTCATTACAATGTCTACATATATATAGTAAAGGAGAACAACAGCTCCTCAAATAATATCTCAGAAGTCGCTTCATCTTTGCCAGCTGTAGTAGTGAACTATACTCAAGTAAGAATAAAACTACAATTTTCTCGGATTTAAAATAGGCAAATCACATGCACCATGTCATACAAAAATAAAATGTACAGACTGATCAGCCATGTTAAAAACATGTTCCACTTTGTTCCACTTAACCTGCAATTTATATTCATAACCTTCTATTGGCACATACGAATGCATGTTGTTTCCACGGTATTGTTGTTAACCATAAATTAACATGATGAGTTTGGTTTAATTAATCAGAGCAAGCAAAATTTAAAATTTAAAGAGATTTCAATGTTAAAGTTTTTAGCTCTTAAGAATTTGCTAGTTGGGCAAAACATTAGTTTTAATTATTTCAATTAAGTTCAAATACATCAGCATAAGTGTCCAAACTCTCCCAAACCGTTTTTGATATCGTCTAACACATTCTATGAGCATGTTTAGAGAGTTCCATTACAGCAGTGTATATAAATAAATTACATAGTGAAAGTAATGAATACATATGCAAATATAAAATAATATACATGTATGCTGTTTAAGATACACACAATGGAAAGAAACATTGGTTTATAATGTGGAATTACACACACACACACACACACACACACACACACACATACGCACACACACGCATGTGTAGTCTGTATGTGTGTGTGTGTGTCTGTGTGCCTGCTGAAAACAGTACACTACAGAGAATGGCAGAGAGGGATTTTGCTTTATTTTTTCTATCCTGTGTGGTCTAGGAGCTGGAACGTGGCCAGTCAGTGAAGCTGCCTACTGGTTCGCAGTGCACGCTGCTGTAGTCAGTTTGTGAAACCTCTCGCTGTGCTGCAGATACGATCACTGGAGCTGGCGTTCCCGGAGAACAACAGGCCTGCGGGGAGGCTGGAAAGCGGCCCGTGCCAGAGGAGGGGCCGCGCCGGGCTCACTGCACTGCACACATGGAGCTCCGAGGAGGATTCACAGGCCGGGCCACGGGCTCCTGGCTGTAGTTCACAATATCGGCCTTCACTACCCGCTGGTGTCAGACAGAGATGGAAAGAAAATAGTTAACATCTGTGCATTCAAAATCTCCATGTATATATCTATAGATCTATGTATGTTTATGTTTATATACGATTGCAAAAAATGAAGGAGAATGTCTTTCGTTAAGATTCTAAATCTAGGTTCATTCTTAGATTTAACTTGCTTTCACAAAAACTACACAACAATAGATATATGTAACTTAATATATCTATTTGTCTTACTATGTACCTACTTTAACTACTGTATGGAACAGACTCTACTCTGACAATTCTCAGAGTTTGTAACTGAGGCCTCTTCTTGAGGGTAGTTCACCAGTTCTGCCCTCAAAACACCCTGCCAACAGGCCAGACCAGTGGGGGAGCAGATGGCAGAAACAGAATGGAACAGGGTTAGTGAAGAAGGAAAGAATGAACAAGATGAGAGCAACATGATGGAAGCAGAGAAGAAATAGACTGGACTGTAAAACACATACACACACAACTGGCCCGAGCTATGCTGAAGGTGCTTTGTCATGAAGGAAAAAGTGAAACTGCTGCAATAGTGTATGAAAATGGGCTCAGGCGGGGTCCAAAGCACATCAAAGGCACTCAGCCAATCAAAGCATTGTAGGGGAAGGGAAATAACCAAATAAAGCACACATCTTGAACATCCTCATTTAAGAGCACTTGTATGTCTGTGCTCAGCAGAGAATATTGTCAATCCCCAAAATAAGGGAGTAAACAACATGAACAAATATACATTACAATAAACCCAATTTGTGACCATTAACATTCTGTACAAAATGTAACAGATGGTAAAACTAAAACATAATTTGCATTCAATGTCTTACTCTGACTGGGGCCGAATCTAGCACAGATAATTGATTACAATGGATAACAACCCAGGATCCTGGATTCAAGAAGATTGTAATTTCAGTTTCAATTGAGAGAGGTCTACCATGTTTTAAATACACAAGTACATTTTTATGTAGTATTAATACTGAAAACAGTAGTTACTTTAGTTAACAATTTGAGAGGAACAGAAACATAATACTTTCAAATATGTAGTTTTACAGGGAGCCTAACTTCTTGTCATATATAATACACGTCTGCTTACTACTAGAGATTAATAAAATTGATACAACATTGCATTTCCATAACCTATCCCTGTTACATCTTCATTGAAACTGATAAAAGTATTTAATATAAATGTGTGTGTCAAGGGAAGTGGGGTGGGGGTTATGACAGAGTAAACGTTTACATTGTTTTATTTTTAATGTCTAAATGTTTACTAAATTACTGCTAATACAATGGAAAAATGATATACTGCATGTGATTTACAAGGAAAAAACGAGAGAAATTGTAAAGAAAGAAGTTGGTAAAGGGGAAATAAAGAACTGCTGAAATACTTTGAATCAGCAAGCATCTCTCTTTTTTTTTTAACTTGGGTGTCTGGTGGAGATTAATGTATCGTTCGTGTATAAAAGAAATGACAAACAAGAGGGTGAACTAGATTGGATCGCCTGGTGTATTTCCAAACGAAAGCCCCGCTTAAAACAAAATGCCTTTGAGATTTATTAGCTGACGATGTGTTATGCGGAGTTTCTAATTGATCAACTTCAGAGTATCTTATCTAATAAACACGGACCATGATTAAGTGGGCTCCCATGCTGATGTTATCTGTGAAAAGGCCACTGACTCCCATGTAAAGCTCTCAAAATCAACCAGTGTTAATAAGACTTATCTGGCCTCCCAGGTCTTGGCCTCTCCATCAACCCGGTACATTAGGGATCAAGAGAAGGACTTTTGGCAACTGGCAGGCAATTAACTGCTCTCACAGTGTTTGTTGAAAATCTCATGAGCTAAACACGTCACACTTAGTAAAGCATAATGAAGTCAGTATGCTGAAGTGCTCGTAATTAAAAAGAATGGCCTCAGAATTGCATAAACAATGTAGACCAATAAAAATATACTCGCTAAGATTACACACGGTTTTGCCTGTGTTGGGCTTACAACACTCATATTTTAAGTTTACACTTCTTATTATAAATGTGTAAAGTTCCATGTAACTATTATGAAAGATAATACTAACCAAAAATAATTTCAAACACCTACTAAATCCTTACGCCTGAGGGCTGAGAGGTGATGTGTATAAATAGATGTGTTGCTGTGGGTTATAACATTTTGAGGACCTGGAACTTTGTGACTACAAAAAATAATAATTAAAACAAAAAAATACAGGTCTGAAGAATTTGTGTTCGTTTAATATAAATGTGCACATTTTAAACAATATTAATTAGTACTGTATTATTGATACTATGATACTATTGATATTGTAGTTAAATGAACACAAACTAAATATAAAGTCATGAAGCACATTTTATGTTTTTATACATGAACAGCTTAACTTTGATCATAGGACTTTTTGTAATACATGATTTAATTAAAATTTTTGTGTATCCCACAGCAACAAATTAACCCCAAAAGCTTTAATGCTGTAGCCTAGATTTACAAAATTTAAATATACAATTTGGAATATTGTACTAATTATGTTTACATGTTGTTTTTACAGGTTCTGCTCTACTGGCTCTACACTGACAATTTGTTAGTAAGAGAATGAAACGACATGACGGATGCTGTACATATTTTCGCCTCGTAAATCTTGCGTACAAGCACATTGGGCAGTGAAAGCAGAATCTCAAATCTCTCACCGTTGTCAGAGTATGAAAGGAATCTTATTTGTTTGTTTTGTTTGAAGTACTTAGCTTATTCTGACAGACGAAAAAGGGATGTAGGTTTTCATTTGTGGTCTTTGTTGACAACTCCAGGACTATATACCAGAATGAGTTCATTAGTCAATCTACACTCCTCCGGAGACGTGCCCAGGGTCGCGTGAGATGGCCTGCCCTCCGCCTCCCCTCCTACACTTTCCACAGTCATGGTGTCTCCAGCCAGTCATATCATAGGAAGAATTAATCGCTTTTTGGGAGCTTTTCTTAGTCTTATCACTTCGACCTACAACTCACTAGATTGTGTATCTGTTAGGTGGCAAATGGGTGTCAGGGAGAGACCTTTACACATCTGCAGCAGATAAGTATAATGAATAAGACTACAGCCTCCACATTTTCAACATCATTAACCTCTTTACATATGTGAATTTACAGGGTTATAATAATATTTGTACACTGCAGAAAAAAAATACACCACTGTCAGATACCATGGGAAATAAAAGAGGAAATGTCTCTTTAATTATCTAGCAACAATAAAAAAGAATAAAAAATACATGAAACTGCCTCTGTGCTCTTACCTGCGATTGTTCCATTTCTGCTTTGTTAAGTTTTACACCAAGAATATCAGCGGCCAACCGCTGAAAGCAAAGGAAGACCTGCAAATCAAAGGGGCACAAACGCACATTATGACATGATTATTCTATTTAGATTTGTTTTTTAGCTCTTTGTTGTCTTCTTGTTTATTCAAATTAATGTTCTGTACTAATGAACAATTGAGTGAATTTTTGAACTAGTGAGTGAATAAATAAATCAATAATGTGGCCGTAACATAAATATCAGGGATGACTTCTTTTAACTTTCTTATCCCTAAAACACATAACATCTACATGATGTTTCATTTACTTTATTAAGGGATTTCAATGGTATATAAACATTTCTACAGGGATTTTTTTCTGTCTGAATGATGAGTTTAAGATATATGAAGGAAGACAAACAAATAGAATACAGAAAACATTTTCAGGTAGACATGACAAGGCACAATTAAGGGTACAGGTTTAATTGAATAACTGGTTTACATTCCAGAAGTTTAACAATGCCAAGAAGGACATGAATGATTAGGTTTCTGTTTCTATGCTTTTATAATACATGAAAACATAGAGAAAACATGTAGGGCACATTTAAAGCATTTCACTTGGCAAGAACTGCCTCTTTCTTGTTGTCTTTTAACACATTTGGCAGTCTCTCGAATAAGTTTACTGGAGTAAATAAATAGCAAATGTTTGCAGCAAAATAAGAGGAAATGAAAGTACTTCAGAGAGAGACTACAGATCAAGTAGAAATAAAGTACAGAAACAATGTTTTTAGTATTCTACTTACAGAATCTCCAGTCTTGGCAGAAACAAACTGACTGATGAGGCCATTTTCTTGGCAAAAGCGTTGGTGCTTGTCAGCTTTAACAGTTCGCATGTGCTCCAAATCAACTATAAAAACAATGAAGTGCCTTTTAGCAGTTTATATGATAGGGTCAACATTATCATTCAGCTTCATACTTTGGTTTAGTATCATTAAAAAACCAAACTACATACTTTCTACATGTTATACTAGTGAGATACAAGAATTATATGAATACACACATAGCCTACATATATAGAGGAAGTGACCCAATTAAGCCCACGTACCATATTAGCCCAATTGCTCTTATTTTGAAATACAAAAAAGAAATATTAGAAGGATGATCTGTTTCACAGCAAATGCACAAAGTTGTTACTGTCATGTTAATTTTTATTTGGAGGCAATCATATTATGACTTTGTGGTGCTACTGCGCAGCAGCATTTTTAGAAGTCACCCCAAAACATTGCTTTATGAGGGGCCTCCCAAGAAGCCATTTTTCTGGAATTTGGTGACCAAACTTGGTGAATATTGATAAGAATTATAAAATTAAGAGATTAATAAATCAATGATGAATGATGAATTTGCTTGGTATTTAAAAGCACTATTTTGTATTTGAAAATATAGATTTCATGAGTTTCATGGTGTAGATGCAGTAGAACAACAAAAAATTTGAAAAACTGTTGATGACCATAGTAAATCAAAACATTTTAGAAACTTCTTCAGATAAAACAATATTTAGTGTTCTATCAATTGTTATAATCTTAAAATTTAATTGTTTTTGTCATATGGGCTTAAAAGGAACAGCGCCCTTGAAAAGCCTATTAGTACATGGCTTGAAAGGAGAATAATTATTTAAATGTATTCTACCAACAATAATACACATGGTTTAAGTTGTAAAGTATTTTATTTATTATAAATATATTACATGTTTACAATAACTCTATACAAAATTATTGAGGTTAATTTCCCATGGACCATTGTTGTCCTTAATAAGCCCAATAAGGGCCAGGATTAAATCAAAATGTTGACCCACCCGCTAATAGCAAACTACAAACTTCATCATAGCGGTTACATTTATGATTAGATGAAAGTGTCATCTAAGTAAAAATGAAGCTGCAACTGAGTACAGTTCTTTAGTTTTCTATTAGCGGGTGGGTCAAAGTTTTGATTTAATCCCAGCCTAAGCCCAGAACACATTGTACCTCATATTAAAAAAGACTTAAATGAATTAATATTACTCAGAAAACATCCTTTTCAGTCACAGACTTAACTACTTACTTTATTTTCATTATAGGGACAAAATGGGTAGGCAGAGAAAAACTTATAGGGACTGCAATAACATGATGGAAGCTTGCTGTTAATTTCGAGCAGATCACGGATGGACAGAGAACAAGAATTTTCAAGAGTATTTTGAGAAGCTGTTTTTGCCAAAGATCTATGACATGGGACTGCCAAAAGTTTACATGTTTGACGGTCATGCCTCAGATATTTCCCTGGCACTTGTGACCAAGGCCAGAGAAAATGGGGTTGTGTTTCTCTGGCTCCTATCTCACCCATATCCTCCAGGCACTGGACAAGACAGTGTTTGGTGAAGTCAAAAGTAGGGATGATATCAATATCCGATATTCATATAATAAGATCGGCAGATTCCAATATTTTCCTATTATTTATTGGCCTATAGAATGAGAGCAGGTCTGGTGGGGGATGGACTGCATTGCAGTTCGTGTGCGTCATTCATATTTTGTTAAAACTACATAAGTAGAATAGAACAAATGGGATGCTTAGTTACACGCAATAAAAGCTGCACCATCAGAGAGAAATATATCAGTCAGAAATATCGTCCATTTAAAAGCAATTGGCCGATAGCCGATATAGTAATTTCTTGTCATATCGGACCGATGCCGAGCAATGGCCAATCGATCAGTGCATCCTTGGGTCAAAAGGTAATGGAGTAAAGAACTGTGCTGCAATTCCCATGTTAGCAGGGACAAAATCTGAAAGGAGGTATTCCCTGCGAAACTTGATGTGCTTTCCATGGCTCTCAAGCCAGAAAACATCAAATGGAATAGTCCCTGTGAGCCAGAGCCAAGTGGACAGACAAGTGCCCACAAATCATGCTCCTTTTTCTGAAGCACCTGTGCAGACTTCCACAGCACCAACATCCCTGGCCCAAACAACCAGAAGAGCAAACTGCCTCAAGTGCAACAATTCCATGTGATGGAAATTAGTTTCATATAATATAAAAATACAATTTTAATTGGTTAGGTTGGTTATTTGAATCCATTTGAATTATTTGAATGCTTAATCAATACAATTTGAAGTATTTAACGTTAAAACTCTTGTGGGCTTATTTGGACACATGTGGGCTTTAGTCAATTTATGACAAAATGTACCACAAGTGTTTAGAAAAGAGATTAATCTTTGATTTAATACCCACTTTATTGGGAAGAAATTCACATATTTATAAGAAAACATTGGTGAGCTTAATTGGGTCACTTCCCCTATTCAAACATACATGTATGCAGGCACATATATCTATATCTATCTATATCTATCTATCTCTATATCTATATATATATATATATATATATATATATATATATATATATATATATATATATATATATATATATATAGAGAGAGAGAGAGATCGAGATATTTAGTTAGATAGATAGATAGATAGATAGATAGATAGACACATGCATATCTAGCCTATCTATAAAAATGTTACATGAAATAAGTCTCTCTTCCTGCTTTAAAGCTAGTATGCATACTTTTAATAGCCCAGTGAAAGGGAAGTAGCATTTAATTTCCCCATCTCTGCCAGGGGGTGCTTAAACTGGATTATACAATGGGTAAGACAGTTGAAAGTGAGTGATACTCTTAAATTCCCTGTGATTTGTTTTAAGCTGCCACACCCAGTAACTAATGAAAAGCAGTACAGTAAGTGCCCACTAACTGCTTCTGTACAGTATTGTATTTCATCAGTCGCATTTTTTTGTAACTGAAGCTCTCATTTTTAGTCCATTTTTTATGTTTGCAGTCTCAGGGTAATGCCAAGCACAAACTGAAGAATCATGCTCTATTTCTCATGATGGATTGAACGCAGAGCAAGACATTTGCAAGATCACAAATTTTCCAAGGCTATGAAAGAGGGTTCCACACTTTTTTTTCCTTATAAAAACATTTGACAAAATTGTATAGACGCATTAGTCATATATTACAAACACACTTGTGAGATGACATCTCAAAATTATTGAACATTAAACTCAAAGTTCATTCATAATGAGAAATGCATCATTTGGTGATGTTATTGAACAAGAACAATAACTACTACTACAAATCATCATCATCATCATCATATTAATAATAATAATAATAATAATATCACTGTTAGCTTTACAATACATAATCTTAAATTTTAACTTTTAAAATCACATGAGAATATTTCTTACCTAGGCTAGTTATTTACACTCTGGAGAAAAAAGTGACATGTAAATCAGCTAATTTTACTAGTTATAAACATGTCCACAAGGAACTAGCCTCTGAATTCCAATAATGAAGTGCTGAGATACCGACTAGGCTACTAGAAGTAAACTTTACAAATCCTTTAGATCCTGAACACTTGGTCTGGGTTATCAATCACTTGTCAAGAGAAGCTTTTCTAATGTTAACACTCTTTTGTGATTGCTGATGTCCTCTGGGACAACCAAGTATAATCAAATAAACCGTGACATTATTGATAGAAATAAAACATTAGATGAAATTCAACAATTGTAAAGATACAGATTATTCTGATATTCTTCAATCGCTTAGCTTCATCTCATAACTTTAAGGAAGGAGAATGTTTTTGACTAACAGAAAGGCTGAAAAGTAAACCAAAAGAAACAACATTGTAAAGAAAATAAATGATAAACTAAAATAAGGTTAATTAATGAACAGCTATCCATAGTCAATATTAAGACATAAATTAATAAAATATTTAAGCCTAATACCAATATGTCTTAAAATCTCCATTTACATCATGAAATAATGTACATGTATATGTACATGTATAGCTGGATTACCTCTGGAAAAAACTAGCAAACAAAAACTATTGGAAATTAATATTTTTCATTTTCAATAGCATTTCTATAAATAATTGCTTATAGTCTCAGCAAACAACAGCAAAATAATTTAATAAAGTGATCAGGTAATTGAAATCATGTCTGTAAAAAAGAAAATAGAAATATATATTGAAATAAACCAGAGTCTATTTATAGAATAAACTATAACAGATTCTTGTTTAAAGATTTTGTTATGTATTTGTGGGATTTAGGTGGTTTGCACATTAAAACTTAAAAACACCAACAATCAGAGCTACACTAAATTTATTAGTGTACAATTATTTTATAAAATAAAAACATCAATAATAAGAAGTTTCAAATCAAAGTTCAACATAATATTGGAGTCTTTGTCCCTTGCCACATTGCTATTATAAGTTTAGCTAAAGTGAAAGAAGTAATCCTCTTAAGACCACATTTTTTTCCATTAATGCAGTAATTTTTGGTTATCGGGAAAAAAATCTCGAGCACTGATCTGTTTTCCCTCATTTCTGACAAACTGTATGTCACGTTAACTACCGCCAGGAAGTTATTCTAAACACAAAATAAACTGTTTATGCCTATGAACAGATAGATAGCATGACAGATTATTACTTACAGACAGATGACATGCATTAATTTGATCCAGAGCATGTGTTTATTTTACAGAGTGTCATGTACTGTATTTTGTAGTTCCAGTTCTGTAAAGTTGTGAAATCATTTGTTATTGGCCATTTTGCAGAGGCATATTTTATTTATACTAAAGGAAAAGCACAAAAAAATACCTCCCAATATATGAAACCTTCAGAGGAAATGTACTTTGCCAACAAAAAGAGAGGATCTGCCCTCATAGTCTGTACAACACAAAAGAGCAATGTTTTTAAAAGGTCCGATTCTGAATGTCAACAGCCTAAACAAAGAAAGTCAAACTAATTTCAGTTTTAACAAGCAGACATCAGAATGACTATCATTGAGACAGATATGAGAACTGAGAGGGTTGACATGTTCATCATATTATTATTTAGTTTTTTCTAGTGTTAAGTGCCCCTACTTACTGTCTTTTTATTGTTTATTGAACTCTGGTGTTATTTAAATCAAATTCAAATATAAATGATGAGAAAAAAATACATATTTTTCAGTTAAATAGTTCAAAACAATCATCAACAAAGTCATTTAATGTGCATGCACAGTTGGGTAACTACAAGACAATATAAGCTAGTGCCTGCTTAAGAGTTTCATATGAGCAATGACTGGGTCCTGATGTTTAGATGATGCTACTGACTGCTGTAGTCCCTGTCACTGTAATTTAAAAGCTTTTAACATTGCATTCTTACTTGATTATTTTCTCTTTTCTACTGATTAATCACTAGCTTAAAACAGACAAATAAGAAATTGAGCTTTGTTGATTTATTTTTTGTAGTGTTAACAGTACAGAAATATTTACTTTGAATATTTGTATTTAAGAGAAAGCAAAGCAATTTAAATGGTCTTGAAATGGTCAATTTAGTCTTCAGACTAAAACTGATATAATTATGAAACAGTACATTTTTTCATTATGTCCTTGTTTTACTTTACAGATCACTGTAGTTGCAAATCGTATGGTTGTAGCAGATGACTGTGAAATGTTACTTTGTGATGAGTTAGCACGGCAGGTTTTTGCAAACAAGAATCAGAATTAAGTGTCACCAAATATTTTAATTTCAGACATCCCGACATTAACAGGTATTGCTTAGGACACAAAGGAACCTGTCAAAAATTGTTTACATTGTTTTCACCTGTCTTATTTTAGTATAGGTAGGTAGATAGATACATAGAGAGATAGCTTTGCCTCGCAAACTGTATGTTTGAACAGGCCACGGTGTTACGATTGAAGTAGAACCACGACTGTCATGGCTAAGGGCTTCATTTTCAGTCTAATGGATTTCCTGAACACCCTCAACCTATCAGTAATGGTTATGTTGTAAATATAAATCTAAACAAATTGTACAGAAACATTTTAAACTGCGGTGAATAAGCATAGGTTTCCGGGAGCCTTCTATTCCATTATGGTGACTGATGATTACACTTTATCACAGCACGTCTGCATGGCTTAGTTTATTCCATCTGCAGTGAAGGATGGCTCAAGGAATGCGAGTACAAATAGATACATTTGTATCATGGGCAGAGGTTACTCTCATTAGAGGTTATATTTCAACAACACTAAATTAACATGTAACTTTTACAAACCACAGACAAAATTATTCACAGAAATTATTTATAATAGAATTTACATATACTTATTTCTTTTTTTTTACTAATAATCAACATAACAACAACAAATAAGAATTACACTAGTGCTTTTCAACTACAACCTACCACCAATGCAATTAATATTCATATACAGATTATATAACAAATCACACTACAATCATACATATTATCCAAAAAATACTCTTACCTTAAGTTTGAAAAGTTACAGAAAATATTTCACATGTAAAGGGAACAATAAAACAGAGCACTACTTTATGCTGAATAATCTGAGATATGGCATAAAAAGAAAAACAAACCCTGCAAAACACTGAGAGCCTTAAATCACTTCGCCTCCACTGAAAACAAAACCTTTCCTGTTTCTGCACACCTCTCACTTTTAGCATATTTTCCCCATAGCCAGCAACAAGACTACTGTATCACATTAAACACTTACAAGAACATCTTATTACTGTAGTGTGTTACGGGTGCACAAGATGGAGCTAACACATTTTTGCAGTGAACTCTGTTAGCAAACAATTGTTAGACACCAAGTACAAAACAGTTTGAAGAAAGATCAGTAACAGGGTCACTTTAATCACAATTTCATGTTATCCGTCTATATAGCTTGCTTATGTATTTTCTATTTATTTATTGTCAATCATCATGGACAGTGGCATGAGCCAAAAGATAATTTTATTCATTACGTATGGAAACCTTGTACACTATTTAATTAAAACTAGTTTGTGTATTAGCCTGCATTACCTTAGGTATGAGTAATAAAACTGGTAATTTGAAAAGCTTTGCTATACTAATCGACATTTATACAATGTATAAAGACCTGATATACAAGCATAGCATAAATGTCCCAAGTGAAAACAGAATATAGTAATATCTATGCTGTTTAGTCTCGCTGACAACAAATACTGCTCTCTCATTTCAGAACTCCCTGCACTTTTTCTCACGTGCATGCACATTTATAACACTAGGACATTTATGTTAACCGGGTCTTGTTTTAAGCGCACCATAAAACCATTCAGGACTCAATGAGTTCTCAGGACTGCAGACCACTGTGGCACCAGCCACCTCTTACCTAATGCCGGACTGGTGCATTTTATTAGCTCAAAACACTCCAGGCATTGTTCGTTACAAATATGTTTACAGAAAACTAGGCATTTGTGATTGTTTATTTATTTTCATTTTCTGCAGAATAACAAAACTTGTGAGTATGACCCAGGGAGTTTAACTCACGATACCTTCCTACACGAGAAATAGTTGTAACTTAACTTAAAAATTGAAAATGTAGGCCTATATAACCCCCTTCATATCTCATTCAGGGGGAAAACATCAGAAATATATTTAATTGACTTACAAGGTGCATAAGCACATTCTGAACTATTTTATTGTTAATACAACAACAATGGGAAGTTTAAGAGAAGGGAAAGTAAATAAAAAGAGACCTCAAAAAAGTTGGCTGAATCCAGTGACCATTAGATATCAAGGGGGAGAAGATCACTGCAAGGGTATAATGAATGAAACAATAAAGAATAAAATATTTGCAACATAAAATGTATTTGCCTGGTAACTTAATTAGAGATTCTCTCATCTGTCTATCAAACCATAACATTTTTATAGGGTTAATGCCTACACAAAACATCAATTTCAACACCTGTTTTTTGTCTTTCAAATTTAAATTTCATCTGGTGGTAGGTTCAGGGTCATTATAATGTTGGAAAACAAGCACTCCAGTTAGCAAATGCACAATGCTGAAAATGAAATAAACATCTGAAATCGGAATACTAATTAAAGGACTGACAAATAAATATATAAAATAAAAATGTCAATGGGAATAAACAGTTTGCTTTATCAGCATGCTAAATTTTAGATTTTCACATTAATTAATTCAACATTTCATAATCTACAATCTGCATCAGCATTTGCAAATCTTAAAGTGGACAGTGATAATGTTTTGTGATCTGATGACATAAACAGCAAACCTCCCGCTGCACGAAGTCATTACACATCTTTCTTTGTGCTTGGAGGAAACCGGGTGGCCTGACATGGAAAAACTGTCAAAGGACTCAATTTCCTACAAAACAGAAGTGTTCTGTCAACAGTTCATTGATCCCAGCTCATCCTTTCAGCAGCATGTTCTACACTGTGCACCGTGACACCAATCTGGATTCTTCATATGTTCAGTTCATTATTGACAGCATTTAGCCTCTAGCCTTTTTATAGAGAACTTAAAATAATTAAGAAACTGAATTCTGAGATTTCTAATGGAAGATTTTAAGTGCCTACCAGTTTATGCTTTAAAGTAAGAAACCTGTAATTACATGAATTAAATGTAATTAAATGAAAGTCACAGTCCTCTTTCCAACTTATAAGGATGTAATTGAAATATATGCACATTTATACACACACTAACAAACAAACATTCACAACATATTAAATAAATGAAGGATACATTTTCTTATGCTATGATAATTGATCAATATTCTATTTAAAAAAAAATAAAGCTTTACTCATTTAGAAAAGATTTTGTTTCTTTTTTTGAATGCCATGAACTAGCCTAATTGATTGGGAAACATCCTAGCCCTGCCCCAATGTGAAACATTTGTACATAAATCATTAAAAGCATATGCATATATATATATATATATATATATATATATTTATTTTTTATTTTTTAATGAGGTCATGCATATTATACCTGTAAAACTTGCTTTCTATTATATTATATGTGCTGGGTTGTAATCTGTTCAATAAGATTTTCCATGAAGAAAAAACAAGCAATTCAACACTAGTTCTTTTGTACATTGTATTACACTTTCTACTTCTGACCAGTACTGTGTGCACATGCGTTTTCATATTATCTGAATGTACTGTCCAACTTTGGGAGATGCTTTATTGGAGTATTTCTAAATCCAAATGGCATCAAGGTAATCCTCTGCTTCTGCACCTTTTGTGTATAATCATGATAGATTAGAAAAGGCATTCCTGCAAATCAATGTTCTGTAGTGATACAGGAATAAAAGTCTATTTGACCGTAATGATGCTTCCAGACAGCGTCAAGTCAGGTGGTTATGTGCAGTTAATGATCTGTGACATACCACACAAGAAGCCTTAAAAAGACTTATTATCCACAACATGTGCAACAATATTTGCTTTATGGATGGCTTAATGAATGAAGACATTCAATATTACTGTAAATGCAAAATCAAAGAAAATGTACTGTGAACATGTTTTTTCTTTTTTTTCTCGGAGCGTGGCTGTGAACATTTTCCATTAATACTTAACCTTTTGGTGAAGCACGTCAACCACAGAAAGTAGTCGAGTCAATGAAGCAAGGGCTTTGTGCACAGGGGGACATAAAAAGGTCTCCTACTTGTAATATAGATCTGATCATTGTCATCAATTTACAAATAATTTAATAAAAAAAAAAAAAAAATGTACACTGACCCTTCCATAACTTTAAATAATAGAACCCATCTAAACAACAGGTTGGTAGACATATAGTTTGTGTGTGTTGAGAGAGAGGGAGTCACCTTGTTACCTTGCATGATTAGATGCTATTCAGTTTTTTGGAGGTCTCATGTGTTAATCTTACGGGATTATTAATTTAGGTCTCATCTATTGTATATAGGTTCTAGGTTTCAAGGTCAGTACCTATCTTTCAATGCACACACACAAACTATAATCCGAAAAAACAGTCTAATCACTTTGTCTCTTTAAGAAGAAAGTAAAAAGAAATAAAGATTATGTGCATATTCAAGGTAAACAGCAAGCCACCTTCAACAGATAGTCCGTTAGGAATTTAATGGGGGTTTAATTTATCAGTAACAGTTCAGCAAGTCCTGCTATAATATGCCAGTGTGAGATAAGACAACAGAACATAAGAAGCAGTGGTTATCATCTCCTCCGGTCCTGCAGACACCGCTGACGTGCACATCTCCTGTTTATAGTAGTACTGCTCTTACTAGACTCGGCTTTTGTCCACCATATGTCTATTGTAGCCTAACTATCCCCGAAGGTGCAATTAAAAGCTTTTAGTTTGTTATAAGAAGACCTAAGTATGAAGGACAGAGCCAGAAAAAACATTTTTCAAATAAACCAAAAACAGAAGCGCATTCAGCCTTTACCCTGGATTATTAGCATCCCTCTATTAAGACATGTGTAGCCTACACTGGACTCACAGGATTTATGGTAGGTTTACAGGGCTCTTTAATATTATGCTCTACTTCTTATTTTCCAAGTAGGTAAACACTAAAAACAATGTTGGTGGCAAAGCGCATTATGAGAATTCAGCAATTTTAAAAATAGCATTTGGGTGTTAAGAAGAGATGTGCATGTAGAACTTCTGTAGTACGGGGTTCCACATATATACGTTATATTATATATTTATAGATAGGGCAAAAATATCGTCTTTAGAGGGAGATAATGAAGAGCCTCTAAAATATTCAGCTCCTATTCTACAGAGGGATCTTATTATATGCAGCACTGGTAAGAATGCAGAGAAAAGCAATAAGACAAACCACTCTGCTTAGGAGGGTGACTTATGAGGTTAGGTTAAGAGAAATGAACCCTTTTAGCATAGACCAAACAAGGGTTTAGGGATATTTGATTAATGCTTTCAGAATCCCAAAGGAGGGTTATTTCCAGCACAGTGCAGAAGCCAAGACTAGAGGACATCCTCAGAAAAAGACTGAAAACCAAGAACTGGCGGCTGGGTTCTTCGATGGCTAAAATAGCTGAAGTGGCATATGAAGCAATGTGGAGCTGGTATAATTGCTCAATATCATATTCTAGGGAGCCACTAACAGTTCCCAATTGGCATCAATGCAATCGAGTTAATTTGCTCTGGAAACACCAACTGACTGGGTTAATTGCGGGAGACCAAAATGTCTTTTTAGTTTTATTAAAGACCATTATGGGTATGTTAGTGTGTCATCTCAAATACTTTCTTAAAACTAAACACAGAGACCATGACCAGAGTGGGGCACAGAGACCAGTTTCCTTCATAAAACACTTAAAATCAACAACAATACTAAAATCTGAATTAGCCTAGTTAGTCCAGGTCAGTCTATCCTCATTACAAACAAGAGTCTACTTTTAATTTTAATAGCAGGCTTCTATTGCTTTCATTATGTTTTTATATTGTAATATGAAAATATGAGCCCAATATGGCAAACATACAGAAAGTTGTGTAAAGGACAGTGGGAGAAGTCTAATATGTAACCAAATAGTTACCAAATAATCACAAAATGCAATATATGACTAAAAAGCAACATATAAGGCCAAACAATGCATAGTTAGTTATTGTAAGTTTTAGCAAAATATCTCATACATTATAATTATTTACAAATAATTACAAATTATTTATGACTACTGTTGCCATTAGAAAAGCCTCTGGACTTTGCCTTAATATACTGTACTGTAATATATTGCATCGTGCTGTACTACACTATAATTTACTGCACTTTAATACACTATCGCATTATACTGAGTAATACTGCAGACTATTATAATGAGCTCTATTGTGCTATACTGCACTACACAATGTTGCAACTACAACTCAATTTTATTACTACAAACAAACCCAAGGCCCAGGGAATAAGTGTGTGGGTGTTTGTGTCGTTATTTATTTTCCATTTGTCATTCTACAGATACCTCGGTGTTATGAGTGTATCACAAAGAAAGCATCACCAAAACAGTTTGAACGAAGTCTCCCTTAAAATCATGGAGGAATACCAAAATAAATTAGATTAAGATTCAATTATATTCCTTAAAGCTCTTAAGACAATGACCTTGGTCACTTTGCGTTGTGTGTGTGTGTCTTTCAATAAAATATATTTTATTGGTTTCCTTTCTAAATTGTTACAAGTGCTTCTATGATTTTAGTGTCTGGGAAGCATGTGAGGGTAACAGTCCACAGTGCTTTCTTAACGAGTGCACTTAACAAAACGATTCAATAAGAAGAATGAAAGTGTTGTTTCACACGGCCAGATGTACAGACAACCGACAAGGTTACATAAACGCTGGATTGACGGCAGCATTTGGTTGAACCACCCTATTGGACTTCAACACAAGAAAACATGCATTATAATGAGATCTGAATTCATATTCAAACCTATTTCCCCATTGGGATGTTAAAGTAAAAAGACTGAACTGTAGTAGTATTTGTAGTGTATGCATACTTATTTTACACTGACTAATGAATTTATTTTTACAACAATAGTCTAGAAAAGGTTTAGAGAAAAGATATTTGACATTTGTATTTTACTTTAATTTTGAATCAGTCCTGGATTACAGGGCAGCTCCATTTCTTTCAAAGTGGCAGGTTAGTAATATTAGGTGTTCTTTTTAGTTTAATTGCACTATAATATGAACTTACAAGTTCTATTAAAAGGTATATAAAACCATGATAAATCAGGACATTATATATTTATTATTCAAAATCTAAAGTTACATCCTTCCAATTTCTATTATCACTTGGTATAGTTTTTTTTTCTTTTTTTTAAGTAACTTAACTTAATGGAATCTTAGAAAAGATTAAGTATATAAACAGTGCCTATAGAAAGTCTACATCCCCTGTAAAAATGTTCACCTTTTGTTGACTTAGTTTGTAATTAAAATGTAATAATTACTATTTTTCATTTATCAACACATCCTATTCCACAAATTCCAAGTGAAAAAAATAGTATAATATTTTTTAGAAAATATATTAAATCTAAAAACTGAAATAACTTAGCTGGATAAGTGTCCACCTAAATCCTAAATCCTAAATTAGCTGAGGTGTAACCAATCACTTTAAAAATCATACACCAAGTTAAGTGGCCTCCACCTGTGTTAAACTGTAGTGATTCACATGATTTCAGGATAAATTCAACAGTGCCTGTAGGTTCCCTCTGCTGAGTATTGCATTTCAAAGCAAAGACTCTACCATAAGCACTAAGGAGCTATACAGCAATATATTATATATATACAGCTCTTGAAAAAATTAACAGACCACTGTAATTTTGTCTTAAATCAGCATCTCTACATGTATGGCAGCCATTCCATTCCATTCATATTTTCATTTGGAATTTGGGAGAAATGTTGTCAGTAGTTCATTTTACCCAAACACATACCTATAAATAGTAAAACCAGAGAAACTGATAATTTTGCAGTGGTCTCTTAATTTTTTCCAGAGCTGTATATACACACATACATACACACATACACAAACACACACATATACATGAAATCCTTGGAATGTTATATATCTTTAGTTCTACTCTTTTGACTGGACGTTTAACATTAAAACGACAAGAGTGCTCCAATGCATTAAAGCGTTTGCGACTCCTCTGAAGGGAACCAAAATAGAAATGTCTGTGCATGCAATTCCCACATGATACGTCAACGAACTTCTTTTCATACTCTCTGAAAAATACGCCTATGTGAAGGTTCAAGGATTTATAAAGTGTCACATCATAATTGATTGCTCCTTGTAGGGCAATTTGTGTGGTATTTTTCAAACTGTAGGAGTAAAACACACAAATGTTTCTCGAGTTTCTATCCTTAGAGGAAAAGAGTATGTTCAGCAGCACTGAGTTTATAAATATACTTCTACGCAGAGCGCTGTTCAAAACGTACAAGAGTTCACTGTAAATTGTGAAGCTAATGCATCACCACCGGGGGCAGGGAACCCAAATTAATACGTACATTAAAACATGACCTTTCAACTTTATAAAGTAACGGAACAGAGTTTCCTGTGCAGAGATACCACTCCATTAATAATCAATCATGTCTAAAGAGAACATACAGTCAGAATTTTTAATTACATCTGATGCACTCTTTTCTATGGTTCCCCATCTGTCAAGAAGAATGTTTAAAAGTCAGTGTTATTAGTCTTTATTTCCAAATGGATCTGGTTAATATCGCTGGGTCTCCGGAACAGAAATCATTCATCCATCAAAAGCACACTGGTGCCTGATAATTCCTACCCCTCTGTAGGAGCAACAGATAACCAGTGCCCCAGAGACTCACTCCAGGATCATAAATCAAAGAGCATGGAGCTCCCATGCAAGCTGGGTTAATTTCTATTTACAATAAATCCCAGGAGAATGTTGGTGTGACACTGAAGGAGACTGTTTAAAAATCTGATTAGGAGAAAGGCAAAAAAAGAAAAAAACTGAGAACATTTAAAATAATTCAGCATCCAGAACTTGGCGGAAGTCTCACAAGTGAGCAAATCTATTCACCACTTACTAAATTCAAAGGAAAAGAGCCTAATAAACAATTGCATATTGGACTTCTGACTCAACACGGTTTGATCTAAAAAGCACAAGGAACACTGATTTTGTTGTGGGGTTTTTTTTCAGCATTGACTTATATTTATGTGGCTTAATGTAACTCAAAGTATAGAGCTATTCTATGTGGCAAATACATTATAGTTTTATATTAATAAAAAACTTACTTTTATTTCCCACCAGAGAAATTACTGGCTGACATTCTGCCTCTTCATTAACCTTCTTTACCACGGCATACCAGTCTTCTAGGTTCTCAAAGCTCTGGTAGTTCGTGATGTCATAAACGAGAAGCACACCCTAAAGTTAAATGGAAATATAACCCTTAATTCCTGTTCCTGTTAATTGCTGTAAAATTAAATTCAAGTGTAAACAAGACCTGTCCATTTCTCACATACCACACAACCACTGATGTATTGTGCTAGACTGAAAACAGATATCAAATTAGGTCTATCTGTGTAGAGCAACTACTGTAAAAAGAAAAACCGAATTATTTGCCCTTTAAATAAAAGTGTAGTTTATACCCATTAATGTTATATTTTTATCATTAGTAAAAATATAAATAGACCACACTCAAAACGCAATGTAGTTTTTGTATATAAAACTAATTTTCAAATGGGGTTGAGGCACGATTTTTAGCAGTTGTTCCTTTCCTTATGTCCTTACACTCTTGGGAGGATTTTGACTGTTATGTGAAGAGATATTTCAGGTAAACCCCTATTAACAAACAAATTGGAAAATAATATCAGGAGAATAACTGACAATGTTTTCATTTTACAATTACAGTACTGTTCATATAAATATAATTCATATAGAGAAGTGTCCAAACACACACAATATGATTACAGTAGGTGGCGCTTTGTGGAATGAAAAGACCGCTTCGGTGAGGCAGAAACAAATATCTAATCTTTGCATGCCATTAAGACTTCTTTCTGTCTCTCTCAATGCAATCCTGCAGAAGCCACAAAATTGATGTTTTTGATACAAAAGCTCAATTAAAGAGCCAGAAATATAAAGTTCAAACATTAGGAAACAATGTCTGTATCTGATACATTCTGAGTGGTTATGAAGCTGGACATCACTAGGTAGGTCACAAAGTTAAGTGTTTATTTAAAGATTAACAGCTACCATTCAGTTAAATTAAAATCAAACCTTTATGGATAAATAAATATAGTATTACAACACATTAACTGCAATGCAATACAATATTATACTAATAAAACAATAATAATAATAAAAGATTGAGTCGAAATAGTCTTTAAAACAAAACTGCACAAGTATGCTTTATTATTAAGCAACGTTATTATTTCAATGTTACCTGAGCGCCATAAATGTATTTGTCAAGCATCTTCCCTCCTATTGTTTGACCTCCTATGTCCCATACTTGCAGTGTGACATTTAAGTTCCCTGAGGAAAAACAAATATATATATATTACATAAATAACAAAAAAAATATATAGACAAATTCACCTCAAAATGTCAAATACCAAAACCTTAATGTTAATACATTTTGCAATCAGCAAATTAAAATACAGTACAGGAACAACAATTGTGCTTTTTGTTGATTTAATCCCTATTCATAAAGAAGAAGACGTGAGAATGCAAGAACATAACAATCCACACAAGACACACTATATTTAACACACTGTTATAAGCTGACAACAATTAAAGTAATTGGCTAGCTTATAGAAGATGACTAGTGCAGCTGTATTAAGGATAATTAAGATGAAAGGGTTGAATAAGTTCTCTGGTTCATTTATTGCACTTGATCGTGTGACAAGGATTGGAACCAAATCCCAGGTGTGTGCTTTTGTTTTCAGTTCTGTGTCAATTGCTGCGTGGTTGTTCTTTTAAAAACAAAATAAACAAATACGATTGGTAAAGCTAGTTAAAATGTTTGTTTTTCTTCAACACTATATGACTAATGATTTAGCCTGCAAATAAAAGTGATGATTGAGCATCTACACATTACATTAATTCATTTTAAATTGTTAGCTATTAAGGTGTTTTCAGTAGGATTCACTGGAACACAAATGAAACTGCTCTAAGTGCTTTTTTTATGTGTTCTTCACAAAAACACAAGTACCCTATAAGCCAAACACAGGAGAAAAGAAATGGATGCATTTCTTCAGCAGGCAAGTTAAAAAACAATGCAAGTAATTTAATGAAATAACCATTTATTTAAACCACTCTGCACCACAACTCTTTTCATTTGCTCACTGTTCAACAGTTAAAAAACTCGAGAGCAGAAGTCTTACAATCGTAGCCTAACTGCATGAGTTCACATTATATGTAACAGAACTTGATTCACAAATGGTAACTAAAGTAATATTATGCTAAGTATATATATTTTTTTTTAAATCTAGAGCTAAAGTTTAATTACAACATATTAAGAATTAAAATTCATATTTCTTACATGTGTGCGCCCTAAGATGTGCTTGTTTGGCCACAGTAATTCTGACACTGTAACAATGGAGTTAGTTGAGGTGTCGAGTGGATGACTGACATTTCTTTCACCATGCCTACTCCAGCTGTTGGCTTCACCAGTGTCAGATATCACAGACAGGCCCCCTTACCTAACAATCATTTTAAACACTGTGTAGAATGATCTATGCTATTGACATGCATACATTTGTAACACACATTAAATGTATTTATGTAGGGAAATAACGATTGTACACCTGTATTTTTTAACATATAAAATTGGATAAATTGGGCAACTGCATATTTATAATTTTGATATCCCGCCCACCAACTGAACTGAAATAATTTCAGATAAACAGCAACTACAATCATACTATACTGCTATGATAATGGATAAGTAGTAATAGGCCTATACGGTTCTGAATTGAAAGAGAGACGAGGAAGCCCTTTATCCTAATAAACACAAATATAGAATTTAATTTGGAACATATATGTTTTAAAGACATGGAATCTACTGGTTAGCCTGGATATGGTGTTTGCATTGTACATAATTCTGCCAAAGAGAGTTAAAGATAATATAATTATTTAATGCAAAATAAAAGAAACCGTTTAGGATTTCTGTCCCAATTTGTAGGAGAGCTACAAAACCATATTAAAATAAATATTTTCTTCCTTTGGAAAAAAAAGAGGACTACACAGTATGGAGTTTATATTGGTCAGATCTTTAACCTCCATTGGGACACAGCAGTGATCCTGTAAAGTATATTTGGCTCGTAGCACAGTTTTGCTGTAAGTGCTGTACAGCCAAGAAAGAACTAAAAACACAGATTTGGCCATCGTGTACTAGCAAGTAAAAAGAAAATCCTTTCACAGTGAACACTGTTTACTGGACACTAACCAAAGGGCTCCAAGAAGTATTTTACACTAGATCTTAAGAAAATGTCTGAGCAGACTGTCTGATTGACAGTGAACTCAACCAGCAGACCAACTTGACATTGACTTACATTTATAAAGGAAGGGGAATGTTCACAGTGAATACATCTAGACTATACAGCTTAGCTAAACTGGATGAAGGATCTGCAATGAATCTCTACATAGTGTTATTTTTCTTGGAAAACATATCTATAGTATTTATTTTATAAATCATTCTTCCTGATAAATGACTTATTACAGTCATATATAAGATTCTGTTATAGGATAGTAAGTGCAAATATGTTATCACCTTTGGTTTTTGCCAGGTTTGAACAAATAGGAAAAATAAAGTCTATATATATCCCTCATACAGAACTTAAGGCATAACAGGATTATTATAATTTAAATAACGTCAAGGGTTCAAATTCTTAATTAGCAACTCATCTATGTATGATCATTCATGTATTGTTGGAAAGACAATGTTTGCTATTATTCCTAAAACATATGGACACATTGGAGCCTTGTGTGTAAAAATTCCAACATCTTTCCCCCCAAGTACTTCAAAGCTGTGCACTGGGATGTCAGTCTAGGCTTTAATGCCAGTGTTCTTTCCATGCATTTCAGTTGAGACTCAGCCAGGCAAAAAAATTATAATGTTGCTGTCCAACTTAAAGAACTAAGGGTCATTTTACAGCTGATTTTGTGCCTTTAACTTAAAACAATTGTGTAGACTGAATACCGCGAACACAGATTCAAAGAAGATAGGAAGCAACCTTACATTGTTATTTTATGCCAGCAGTAATTCTATAACCAATCACATTTCTGGGAAGGGTTTACATTTCAAGCTATTCACAGCTTTACATTTTAAGGTGACTAATTATTTTGGATGTAAAAATAGGAAAACATAATGTCAAAGTAATTATATTGGAAAAAATAAGGAAATAGATTTTGAAATTGTCAAAAATCTATCTAATATATGGTAATAGGAAAAAGCTGAAAACTGAATGTCTCATTACGAAAATAAACACTATGACAGAGTTAATTTTGATTCAGTTCAGAGTTATTGGCTTAGAGTATAACCATAAGGAAAACATTTTGGAAGGTTTCCTAAATATTGTGCTGAAACACCACATGCCCCAATGAAAATGCAGAATGGACTCCATGTTATTATTGAGGGCAACCAAGTCACTTTTTCCCCATTCTTCCGACAGCCCAGACTCCAGCTCATGAACAATTGGTGGTAGTGGGCTATAAATGGTCTCAGCATTTTCCATCACAGGCCACTTAAATGGGTCTAAGTTCGCATTACTGTAGTGGGCAGGGACGACTAGGCAGTTATTTGTTCTTTGAAGGGGTCAAACGCACTACAGAAGCACAGTCATCACTGCTGTCACAATAAAAATAAGTCTGATACAATGTTTCAGTATTCCTGCAAAGATACTTAGATTAATAGTTCCTTCCACAGTGTGGTTACATCTGGCTAAAATTGTATCAATTTTTTAGTTCAAGGAAGAACCAATACTGTTTGAAATACATTAAGAACAACTGTCTTTTGTTGTTTTTGTTATATTATTGTTAATAGATAATTATATTTGTATTAGTAGGTATGCATACAAGCGCTCATTATGACATGATAAATCGTGATTCCAGCAACAACAAACAGTTGCAGAAAATTCATGGACAGAGCTCTGTATATCACAAAAACATACTTCAGCAAAGGGGGATAATTCTCTACAAAAAACTCTCTGTCCATGTGTGACAACATGTGAAAGGTGTTCATTATCTAGGTACTGAAGACTCAATAACCTTCAACTCTTGATGCAAATTTAGAAGACTTCTCACCTGGCAGAGTTATTCTTTTCAGAAAGAAATCCAGTCCTATTGTTTGTTTGTACTGTTTCCCAAAAGCCTCTTGTGAAAATCGCGTAGCCAGAGATGTCTGAAATAAAGCAAAAGTTGTAAAAACATTTTAATAAGAAACAAAATCTGTTCATATGAAGCAGTGTTGGGGGGGGAAATAAAAATGTTATCTCCTCCAGTCTTGAATAATAACATTAGTATTATGGAGTAGTTTTTCTCCATACACCTACAGTATAACTATATGAAGAAAGCTGCTGGTGGTCACAAATAGTAAATCTGTCATATGATGAAATATTAGTAAGGGCAACGTTAAACTTGTTGAAGTAATATACTAATACACAGGTACCTTTTAAAATGTTTACACTAAAAAGCTGTTGAACCAGTAAAAATATTGAATGCAGGTTTTTTCCATATTCTATAATCCAGACTGCTAGAAAGCGTAATGTAAAATATGATTAACAATCAGTTGAAGTCAGTGGTCAATGCCATCTACTGCAAATCTCTAATTTGAAAGTCTTTGGTACATGTTTAATTATTTGGAGTTTGTAGATTTATGTTCACCGTGTTTGTTCTTATGATTTCATGTCTTTTCATTTCAACAGAAATTAAAGTCTTAAATAATGCATTGAACTTCACAAAAAGTGTTTTATTTATTCAATTATAGAAATAGCCTACTTACACGTACCCTATCCGACTACATGACATCAAATAAAATACAAATAAAAAAATCTATAATAAAGTAATTTGAAATAAAATAGTCTACATTATCTTGCATTTAACTATTGTACATGTAGTTGTGGGGTAGATATGACAAGTGGCCCTGGCAGAATGAAAAAGGGGCAACAGAAAGAAAATATAATGGAGGTAAAGAATAATCTTTCATAAAATTATACCAACTGTACCTTTCAAAGTGAATCCTCTTAACACATTATAGAACAGAGATTTGAATTAGCCTTCATCATCTCAAGTATTAGCAAACAGAAATATAATATAATAATACATAGTCTAGTCTGTGAGTGATCAAATTAAGAAAACAGGTGTCCGGACACTGTAGCCTTAATAATTGCAAACAAATTACCAGTCGTAAAGCATTGACAGGTTCTTTTACTATGATAGATTCTTACAACCTTGGGAATTCACTGTAAAGCCTTGATATGCCAAGTTTCATTCAATTTGATGAATGAGAAGAAAACTCATGTAAAAATAGAGAGAGAGCAACAGGTCATAGTTCTGTGTTTAGAACACTATTTTTAAACAAATATGGCAGTTTGTGTTACATTTTCATTTTCAGTACAAGACACTAACGTAGTCACTGCAGACTGATAATTTATGTTTTTATTTAACTGACAAGTTCAGCAAAAACTGTGTCACATGCATTTAGTCACAAAACTATACCACAGACTTTATTACACATATGGACATACTTTCCTAAACAGTGGACAACACCCCCATTAGCTGTTTGATGCCAATCTGGTTAAAGTACACAAGATATACACAAACTGTACATGAAAAGTGCCTTGGTAAATAGAACAAAGCAAAGTTAATGAAATCTCAGTGATAAAGCAGCCATGACAGAACAATGTCTTTGTACTTGCTTGCTTTAGCTAAGATTGTCATTACAGTATGTTGGCTTTTGTTGCTGCTCAATTTGAAATAATCTGGGCAGAAACAATGGTGTAATCCATTGCCTTTCTCACAGAAGTAAAAGGGTAGCAAACAAATAGGGTTCCTTTTGGATTTTGTAGATGTTACAGTATATTTTTGGCCATTCAAGAAAGAGTCAAATATTCTTTCAAAGACAAAGATATGTATGAATGGTTGCACCATTTGGATATTTGTACAGCAGGCTGGGAAATTTTAACTAACCACTCATATGCAAACCAATATTGTTGTCCCTTACACAAATGTTAATTGCATGTATGTTTAAAACAATTTTATGACTTGGGCTTTGTTACATATTTCTTAAAGAAACACTGATATCAACATATGCTTTTACAAAACACATCCAGTCTGCATAAAAACTGTATTAAAGCCAGATGGGGATACTTTTTTAAGGTTCCACTTCAGGTAGTGGAAAGACTTTTAAATATTTCCTACTGTCTACAAATTGACAGCAACAGGGGGAAATTAGAGGCAACGGAGTCCAAGAAAAACTCATCCAATAGCAATTGGTAAGTAAATTTGTAATAAAAAATAAAAAAAATGCAGACAAAATGTCAGTCAAAGTACACATCCAAACAGAAGAAGTATTTTTTTATTTTTTTTTGAAGCAGGTAAATCACTCAGACAGTTGAGAGCTGGCACCTGGCAGTTCTCCAAGGTGTTACAATTGTCATTAACTTACTGATGCTCCTGCCAAAAACTGATTTATCTGGTAAAAACAGCTTCTCTGTTCGTTCTGTAAGAAAATCCAACTGCTAATTTGCTTTTTTAATTTAAAGAATATTCATACTAAAGCCATTCATATTAAATTTTAAACCTAAATAACTTTAAATGATCTTTTCTGTAACAAATACAAAATAAAAGTTAAAACATTGAGAGAAACTAAAGAAACCAAAAGAACCTTAAACTCACTATACTACATTTATAGTCATTTTGGCTAACTGCTTAAAAAGATACATTAAAATGGTAATGTTAGTTTCTAATGTAAATTTAGCCTAACTTTTATGTTTTATATCCCATTATGTGTTCATTGTGGTTCTCTAATTTTGTTGTTTATTTGTTATTTGGCTAGCTCAATGTTGCATATGAAAATCAAACTTGGAGAAGCCAACTAGCAGAACTGCGCAAGGAAGTCATTCAGAATAACATTCTTCATTCACTACAAAATTGATTTAGCCTACTTCCTCCACAATACTTGCCATTTAACTTTTTCAGAAACATTAACACCTGAAATATTATACAGGACACATGTAACGTAAAATGAAAAATAAGAAATATTTTTGAGAGAGATGCCATTCATGCATGGCACATTTGTGATAATATTCTTCACTTTTTCATTAGTATGTATAACAAATACTAAGAATACATATGATTTTCCTTGCTAAATCATCTTTCCTTCATCAGGGGTCTAAATACATTTGGAGGCTACTGTATTTGGGCTTCTGTTCCACTTTCAATCTATAGTACACCACAGAACAAATTAATGGTTTCATTAAACACTTAAAAATAATAATAAAGGAGTAGAACAATTATTATCCTTAAATTGTGTGCATTCTGTGCTATTTTTTTTCACTAGCATATCTTGTAGGACAAAATTATCTGAAACTATCACCCTTGGATAGTTAGATATTAATGCACATATTTGATGTCTTAAAATACAATCTGAAATCAATGATCAACACAGACTGCAGAAGATACAGCTTAAAGAAGCAAATTAGCCTTCAGGTAAAGTTGCATAAATGCATACCAGATCCCAGGGACACTCCGTCCAATCACCCAAAACAAAATGCGCAGCAGTGTTGTTTTTTAGATACTAACTTTCAAATTGATATTTTATCATCATCATCATCAAAACTCAGTATAAAATATGGTGCATATGCTCCACCATGGAGTATTTAATGAAATATAGGGATGGGGAAAAAAATCATAGCAAAAGCCATTCAAATTTTAACAAAATTTCAATTTCAATTCAATTAACATTAAAGTACACAATTCCACACAGTGCAATTTAGCATGTAGCATTTGGCATTTGCACTTTTTCCCTCTGGTCTTTCCCTCTCAAATATTTTCTCCACTGGTTGAACCAAGAGATTTGAAGACTCCTCTCACCAGGACGTAGACCCTCATGTCACTAAATCACACACTGCCTTTACTGTCTCAGCTTGTGGAATTGCACCAAACTCTTTATCCAAAAGACATAATGGTATTATCAGGGGGTATTAATTTTGCACCCCTGGGGGGTCACAGTAGATCATGTGCAAGATAACTTACTTATCTTTAAACAGCTTACAGAACTGGCACAAGTGTGAAGATGGAGACACAGATGACACAACCCAGGCATCACAAAGACAAAGCAGACAGGGCATTAGCCTAACTATTCTGTCACCTAGTCAGTCACTAGACACTAATGTCATTCTGTCTGTGAGGGCTTTCATTATTTGATCCCTGCATTATTACCCATATAAAACATGTTTGTGGGACTCCCTTGTATGGTGTAGCAGGCCTAGTGATTTCTTAGTGATTTCTATGATGCAAAAATGCAACTGGACAAAGTATTACCATTATTATTATTATTTTGATGGGACTAACTAGCAATTCAACAGTGATTACTTTCACATTCAGTTTGTATTTACTTAAGTCAAGTCTCTTTAACTCGAAGAGAATGGTGATTTACTCAGGTTTGTGTAAATTATGTTTTTTCCATACATTGATTTATGGGAATATTTACATAAGTTAAATATGTAATAAGTTATATTTCCCCCAGTCTGACCAACACTCATAGGAATATATTTTTATGACAAAATATATAATTTCCAGGTTCACTCTATGTAACAGCAGCACTAATCACTGGTAATTGCCAGTAGCTGTAGCAGCAGAAGTGAAGGTTTTACACTAGGACACATCTGTTCGTATTGCTTGCCAGTCAATACTGTATTTGAATGTAATAACGATAACATGTTTGGCCACCTATGTGAGGTTACTCAGTCAAATCACGGTTGAACATGACGGCATTAGATCACATTATGTGTACAACGACATATATATATATATATATATATATATATATATATATATATATATATATATATATATATAATGTTGCTTCATACATGCATCTGCTTCCTCTGACGTCTGGGAGAACAAGGGCCAAACTGAAACCATGGCTGTACAAAATACTGTCGACTTAAATCTTAAACATGTTGATGCTGCATCAAGATCCTCACTGTGCAAATCTAACAGCTCACCTTTCCCGAGGCTCCGTCTCCTATTATTACAATTTTCAGCTGTCGGTCTTGACTATCTTCCTCCGAATCCGACATGATGTTGGTAAAAACAATATTTACAATTACCAAAATTGTAACGTGATGTCGACAGCAAGAAATAATTGCATTAGATAGAGATTAAAAGGTCTAGCGCTAAGCAACCAGACGCCATATTCACCCAGTGGCTGGAGCCCGGGATCTACCATTCCGGTAATGCAGGGAGACCGCCACAAATCAAAAGAAAATACATTTAAGACGTGTCTATGAATTATTGATATTATTGTTATATTTTTCAAATACATTTATATTGATATAGTTTTCGTTAGAGTGATGTTTTCGTTTATTTATGTTTAATAAGGCGACGTTAAGAAGGCATTTATAAAAATGGATTAGTCCACCCATGACGCGTCTTTCAGTCGCTAAGGGAACGGGGTCAGAGTTCACAGAGAGCAGTGTGTCCGGCTGCTGTGTTGCGCTGAGCAAACTGCAGCAAAACGCGTTACTTTCTGCAATATAGCCTTTCTGGATGTAAACCCGCTACGAATATTATTAAATTATCCGTTCTACATATTGCATTTGTAACAAGTCCAAGGGAAACGTACGTATTGGTTGAAATACCAATAATGTAGAGATTTGGCTTATAATTTGCTATTTTTGCTTTTTTTGGGAATTAGTATTGTTGTTGCTGTTAAAAGTTAAGCAGCTTGAAAAATAAAATATACGATGCAATCAGTTTTCTGCGTCTTGTAACGTCACCGATGAGTAATGTACAATGAATGCACTTTTAAACTGGGTAATTCGCTTTCAAGTTTAGAGCTACGCACTTTTTTTTAAAAGCATCAAACAACCAGCCTTAGAAAAATGCCTTGTTCGCCAGAGAAACCACCAGTCACTATGTATAAAAAATGTGTAGCTACAACAGTCATGAGTCATTAATATAGCTATTAAATCTAAAGCTGGACTAATACAGATTGTGCGCATGCTCCCTAAATGCCATATTTAATGTAACCACGTGTCACTTCACTTTCTCCACTTAATTATAAAACGATAGTCTTTCGTGTTTACGATTACACAATTAACTGAAAATTGACAATTAGTAAAGCAGAGGAAACTGTTTTAAAATCGTAATTGAGAGTGAAGAGAAGTACGGCTTAGAGCAACAACAACAACAACAGAATCCCCAGTGATTCCAGAACAACCTCTGGAAACTGCATCTGGAATTGAGAGGTCCGGGTGGATGTGTCAGTCAGGAGGAATTGACTTGTCAAGGTGCGAAGTGGAGGACTGAGTTGTATGGGAGAGGGAAAGGAGTGATATAACTTAAAAGCTAAAATCTAGCATGAAAACATTTGCTACTTTTCGTTTAATGTATGCACTTTTATGTTACATATTATTGGTTATTTTTAAATAAACCACATATCCAGAAGATCCCACTTTTTTTTTTTATTATTTGGCAATTGAAATAATTTACGTTATAGTCTGATACGTGTGTGCGTATATATATATATATATATATATATGAATCTTATACTACACAATAAAGTAGGTTATGTATAGTATATATTATAAAGATATATTTTAAAAAACAAAAACTTTATTTTATAGTTTTTTCCCCCATTATAATAGCAGGCTGTACAGCCAAAAAAGACCAAATGTGATGACAGTGTAGCCCATATATCACCCAAGGTAAACTGTTTTCCCTAGAGATCTTGCAGCTGTAATATAGAAAAGCTGTGGTATCAGTATAGCAAGGTATGCAGTTTTAACCTGGCACGGGCAAGCTGTTTTAGCAAGTGAGCTACCACTTGAGAAACTAAATATACCCAACACGGAGTAAGAAAGGTGTTTCAGAGAGCATGTGAACTTAAAAACAAAAATGACATACTATATATATTATATATATATAAGGTAATTTTAATTCTCAGTTTCCAGAAATTCCTAGCAGAGAGGTTAAACCCATAGAATATGACTAGCAGTGGAAAACAGGAGGTGCTATTATGGGTTTTGGCTGGTATTCAATGAGTGGAATTAGGGAACCCGTTAAAGGGGTGCTTTATATGCTGTTAATGGTTACTGTGTCCCATTTCATGCTGCATTTTACCAAGTAAGTAAGTATACTGTCAACATGAAAATCTGCAGCACATATTGTTAAGATGTAAAAAATCATGTCAGCTTCTTTGAAACAGCTGTGATGGACTGGCATCATGATCAGGGTGTGCCCTGGCTTGTGCCCTATGCCTGCCAGGTTAGGATCAGGCTCAACTTGACCCTGTACTGGATGAAGCGCTTATTGAAATTAATCAATGGATGGCTTTTTGGAACAGAATGAGTTGAAGACAAATATAACATTATGATTATTTTATCATAAAATAAATCAGAAAGAAATGACAGAATAAGAGATGAATTTGCAGGCAACACATTTTGGAGGTAAAGTGGCAAAAAACAACTACACCATGAATTCTCTAAAATGCTACAGTAACAACAGAACATTGATGTTCCACATAACATCCACATTCCCAATCTGTATCCAATCTATTTCTTCTGAATTCTTTAAACAATTTTCAGAATCACATTGAAAATTTTCTTTTTACCTTTCTGTTATTTCTGCTG